>NC_056439.1:48741358-49036358 GCF_018296145.1 Oncorhynchus tshawytscha | reverse complement strand
GTTAGGGGTTAGGGTTAGGGTTAGGGTTAGGTGTGGTTAGGGTTAGGGTTAGGGTGGGTTAGGGTTAGGGTTAGGTGAGGTTAGGGTTAGGGTTAGGGGGTTAGGGTTAGGTGAGGTTAGGGTTAGGTGAGGTTAGGGTTAGGGGAGGTTAGGGTTAGGTGGGTTAGGGTCAGGTGGGTTAGGGTTAGGGTTAGGGTTAGGGGAGGTTAGGGTTAGGGGGGTTAGGGTTAGGTGAGGTTAGGGTTAGGGGAGGTTAGGGTTAGCGGGGGTTAGGGTTAGGGTTAGGGGTTAGGGTTAGGTGAGGTTAGGGTTAGGGGGTTAGGGTTAGGGGTTAGAGTTAGGTTAGGGGGTTAGGGTTAGGTGAGGTTAGGGTTAGGTGAGGTTAGGGTTAGGTGAGGTTAGGGTTAGGGGTTAGGGTTAGGTGAGGTTAGGGTTAGGTGAGGTTAGGGTTAGGTGAGGTTAGGGTTAGGGAGGTTAGGGTTAGGTGAGGTTAGGGTTAGGGGAGGTTAGGGTTAGGTGAGGTTAGGGTTAGGTGAGGTTAGGCTTAGGGGAGGTTAGGGTTAGGTGAGGTTAGGGTTAGGTGAGGTTAGGGTTAGGGGGTTAGGGTTAGGGTTAGGTGAGGTTAGGGTTAGGTGAGGTTAGGGTTAGGGTTAGGGGGTTAGGGTTAGGGGGGTTAGGGTTAGGGTTAGGGTTAGGTTAGGGTTAGGGTTAGGGAGGTTAGGGTTAGGTGAGGTTAGGGTTTAGGTTAGGGTTAGGGTTAGGGTTAGGTGAGGTTAGGGTTAGGGGAGGTTAGGGTTAGGGGTTAGAGTTAGGGGGTTAGAGTTAGGGTTAGGGGTTAGGGTTAGGTGAGGTTAGGGTTAGGTGAGGTTAGGGTTAGGGAGGTTAGGGTTTTAAACAGGTGGGTTAGGGTTAGGGGAGGTTAGGGTTAGGGTTAGGGTTAGGGTCAGGTGGGTTAGGGTTAGGGAGGTTAGGGTTAGGGTTAGGGTTAGGTGGGTTAGGGTCAGGTGGGTTAGGGTTAGGGAGGTTAGGGTTAGGGTTAGGGTCAGGTGGGTTAGGGTTAGGGAGGTTAGGGTTAGGGTTTGGGTTAGGGTTAGGTGGGTTAGGGTCAGGTGGGTTAGGGTTAGGGGGGAGGTTAGGGTTAGGGTTAGGGTTTTGGTGGGTCAGGTTGAGGTTAGGGTTAGGGTTAGGGTTAGGGAGGTTAGGGTTAGGTGAGGTTAGGGTTAGGTGAGATTAGGTTAGGGTTAGGTGAGGTTAGGGTTAGGGGGATTAGGGTTAGGTTAGTGGTTAGGGTCAGGGGGTTAGGGTTAGTGGTTAGGGTTAGGGGAGGTTAGGGTTAGGGGGTTAGGGTTAGGGGGTTAGGGTTAGGTGAGGTTAGGTGAGGTTAGGGTTAGTTAGGTTAGGTGAGGTTAGGTGAGGGTTAGGGGGTTAGGGGTTAGGGAGGTGAGGTTAGGTGAGGTTAGGGTTAGGGTTAGGGTTAGGGTTAGGTGAGGTTAGAGGTTAGGGTTAGGGTTAGGGTTAGGTGAGGTTAGGTCAGGTTAGGGTGAGGTTAGGTGGGTTAGGGGTTAGGTTAGAGGTTAGGGTGAGGTTAGGGAGGTTAGGGTTAGGGTTAGGTGAGGTTAGGGTTAGGGTTAGGGTTAGGGTTAGGGTTAGGTTAGGGTTAGGTGAGGTCAGGGTCAGGGGGTTGGGTTGTTAGGGAGGTTAGGGTTAGGTGAGGTTAGGGTTAGGTGAGGTTAGGGTTAGGTGAGGTTAGGGTTAGGGGGTTTAGGGTTAGGTGGGAGGGAGGTTAGGGTCAGGGGGTTAGGGTTAGGGGGGTTAGGGTTAGGTGAGGTTAGGTGAGGTTAGGGTTAGGGGGGGTTAGAACAGATACAAATCTCCTCTACAGTTGGTGTTGTTCAGAGCCATGTATTTAGAGAGATGGGACATTGAGGTTTCCACATTATGACGCATTTACCTGATGATATGGCAGCCATGTTAGCTGTCCATTAACATAACATGAGGAATATTTAAACACTGAATGTCTAGAATTAGAACGATATGAAAGTTGGCCCAACTCTCTAAGTATATGGCTCTGGTGATGTTTGGCCCATCATTTTCAACATCCCTTAGCCTGCTCCCACATCTGTTTGTTCTGGCTTGACCACGGGAGTCACTGTCACAGACAACGACCACAGGAGTCCCTGTCAGAGACAACGACCACATGAGTCACTGTCAGAGACAACGACCACGGGAGTCACTGTCACAGACAACGACTACGGGAGTCACTGTCACAGACAACGACCACATGAGTCACTGTCAGAGACAACGACCACGGGAGTCACTGTCACAGACAACGACCACGGGAGTCACTGTCACAGACAACGACCACAGGAGTCACTGTCACAGACAACGACCACATGAGTCACTGTCACAGACAACGACCACATGAGTCACTGTCACAGACAACGACCACATGAGTCACTGTCACAGACAACGACCACATGAGTCACTGTCACAGACAACGACCACAGGAGTCACTGTCACAGACAACGACCACATGAGTCACTGTCACAGACAACGACCACATGAGTCACTGTCACAGACAACGACCACGTGAGTCACTGTCACAGACAACGACCACATGAGTCACTGTCACAGACAACGACCACGGGAGTCACTGTCACAGACAATGACCACATGAGTCACTGTCACAGACAACGACCACGGGAGTCACTGTCACAGACAACGACCACGGGAGTCACTGTCACAGACAACGACCACGGGAGTCACTGTCACAGACAACGACCACATGAGTCACTGTCACAGACAACGACCACGGGAGTCACTGTCACAGACAACGACCACGGGAGTCACTGTCACAGACAACGACCACATGAGTCACTGTCAGAGACAACGACCACGGGAGTCTGCAAGACAGTGCAAACAGATCTGGGAGCAGGGTAGAGAACCTCTCCCTACCTACCTTTTCCCTCGGTGTCGACCACGTCCATGTTGGCGTGATTCTTGGCCAGCAGGGCGACCATGTTGTCATGGCCCAGCTGAGCTGCCAGGATGACGGGCGTACGCCCCTTCTTGTCCTGGATGTTAGGGTGTGCACCCTGGGAGGAAACGGTGGGGAAGATCAATAGAGCTAAAGGTTTTATCAAAAACATTTGTGAAAAAGTGCTTAACCGTAAAAACCTGCTCTAAACCGCCCAACGAACAAACAGGAAATATGACGATGGATACTGTAACGGTTCAGGGAATGAGCTAGAGCAGGGCTTGAACCAGAGACTGTATGACTGCACAAAGGTCCAGACCTCTTGGTCGATGTTGTACTGTAATCACAAATAGGGGAACTACACTAGTATCAGGATTTAAAAGGACAGCGAACCCTGTTTTGGATGAAGGCGATGGTTTTGATAACACTAAATGATGATTGGTAGATTGGACACCGGGCCTGATAACACTAAATGATGATTGGTAGATTGGACACCGGGCCTGATAAAGCTAAATGATGATTGGTAGATTGGACACCGGGCCTGATAACGCTAAATGATGATTGGTAGATTGGACACCGGGCCTGATAACGCTAAATGATGATTGGTAGATTGGACACCGGGCCTACCTGTGAGAGTAGGAAGCGCACCATGTCGGTGTCGTTGGCCACGGAGGCCAGGTGCATGGCGGCGTTTCCCTCGCTGGGCTCTGTCAGGTTGATGAGGTTGGGCACGCCCAGGCGCACCATCTTCTCTATCGCGGGCGTGTCTCCCTCGCGTACGCACTGCAGCAGACGGTACACCTGTAGCACCTCCAGACGATCCTCGGCCACCGCGCTGTGCACGTTCACACCTCCACTCTGGGTCATGGTTGCAGCCTGGGGAGGGAGAGGAGATGGAGAGACGATGGACAGGGGAGAGAAGAAGAGAGTGAATGTAGATACGAGAGAGTAGGGGAGAGAGGAGAGGAGAGGAGAGTGAGTGTAGATACGAGAGAGGAGGGGAGAAGAGAGTGAGTGTAGATACGAGAGAGGAGGGGAGAGAAGAGACGAGAGGAGGGGTGTATATAGGGTGAGTAGGGGAGGAGGTATTGGCAAGGGTTACATTTGATTTTTCTCAAATTGTATTTTCTACCAATACTACTAATAACGCTTACTTATCTAGCTGATTCCACACCGGGAAAATAGCCAGAAAATATTTTGGGAATCTCAGATTGTTCTGCCAATTCTCACATTGAAACTTCTTTGGGAGGAACGATGTTTGAAATGCTTTTTACATTTCTACCACAAACTATTTCAGTGAAAATCATATAGACTCTTATGGCTCTTTATAGACCTTCACATACCTCCTGTAAGGCCTCTTAATAGAACTTCACAAGACTCTTGTAAGGCCTCTTAATAGACCTTCAAATAACTCCTGTAAGGCCACTTTATAGACCTTCACATACCTCCTGTAAGGCCTCTTTATAGACCTTCAAATAACTCCTGTAAGGCCTCTTTATAGACCTTCACATGCCTCCTGTAAGACCTCTTTATAGACCTTCACATGCCTCCTGTAAGGCCTCTTTATAGACCTTCACATGCCTCCTGTAAGGCCACTTTATAGACCTTCACATGCCTCCTGTAAGGCCTCTTTATAGACCTTCACATACCTCCTGTAAGGCCTCTTTATAGACCTTCACATGCCTCCTGTAAGGCCTCTTTATAGACCTTCACATGCCTCCTGTAAGGCCTCTTTATAGACCTTCACATGCCTCCTGTAAGGCCTCTTTATAGACCTTCACATGCCTCCTGTAAGGCCTCTTTATAGACCTTCACATGCCTCCTGTAAGGCCTCTTTATAGACCTTCACATGCCTCCTGTAAGGCCTCTTTATAGACCTTCAAAGGCCTCCTGTAAGGCCTCATGCACCAATTCATGTTGTTACTCCTGTGACCAGAGAAAGTGAAATATTTCTTGACAAGAAAAAAAGACAAGACACTAATATAACAACGCAATCTTATCAGAACACTTTGCTATACTCATCAGTGCAGCTGCAGTGCTGGTTGTAGCCTGAGTGGAAGTAGAGAGAACGCACATTTTATGGCTCATGAAAGTGTTGAACAAAGTGTTGACAGTCTGAATAGAGACTTAAACATGAACTTACTCATAAAAACAGCAGCTCTGTGCTGTATTCCTTGAGTCTCTCTGAAGTATTGGTTCTAACATTGTTTGAGGCTTCTTATTACTGTCTATGGGTTGAGGAAACTGTACAGCCATGGTAATCTGAGCTATCTGATTGGCCTGCGGTAGGCCTATATGGTGCACTTGATTTGCTCTCTGGGCCTGCCGGGGAGGCAGAGTTCTACCTTCAGACACAGGAAATTGTTCAAAAAGGAAACACTTTGCCTTCCCGGCGCTAGGGCTGCTGAATCAAGTGCACCTACCACCATCAGCACAAAACCCCCGCAAAAATATGTACGCAAGGATTTATCATTGTTTTTTTAAACAGAAATGTTTGGTGATCGACCAGGAGATCACTCGGGTTGATGACCACCGCTCTACAAGTACAGCAAATTTCCAGAGTGGGCTCTCTGCTAATTTTTAAGTGATGATGCATTTAATGAGCACCTCCAACACAGTGAATGGGAAAACAGATTCAAAAAGAACTCCCTCTGTTGGTGATTTACTGAATGTGCAATTCTAAAGGACTGCTGTGATTGGTTAATTGATGACCTATAACATCAATAATGTCATATCTTCAAAAGTACCTGGTAGCCCACTCTGGAAATGTGATGTATTTGAAGAATAGAATGTTCCAAACATTATTTCTAAAAATACATTTAAAAAATATATTTTTACATTTTTTTTTAGATATTACCATTTTTTTTGTTTAGGAAATGAATGTGATTTAAAAAAAAAAAACATTTCATCAAGACACTGCATATGTTAGAGCACACTATGAGGAATATAATGACAACAAGACGTCTGTATCATAAGATGTCTGCATCATAGGGTCTTTTAGGAACTATACATGCTATGTATAGGTCTATAAAGAGAATAAAATTGCCACTTCCATAATTTTCTAAAACATTGTTTTGGATAGAAATGTAAAAAGCGTTTCAAACATCCTTCCTCCCAATGACGTTTCTATGTGAGACTTGCCAGAACAATCTGAGATACCAACAATATTTTCGGGCTACCCGATAGCATAGTTCAGGCCCCATAACCTTACCCTGTCAAATCCAGTGCCTTTGAATTGCCACTCTACAGTATCCCCAGACAAAAGAGTCCAAATACCACCATTCTATTCAGCAACATGGTGACACTGCGCTGTTGACCACTGTACCTAAACTTGTAACAAATCACTAGTGACAGGACATATTGTTTCGAAGCAGAACCTCTCAGTCTGGGATTTGTCTGGTCACCGGAGCAACCGCGCACTGTGAGATCACATTCTGAGCTGGTAGAACGGGTCTGCATTCTAAACGCCACAGGCCAGGAATATCAAGTTACTATTGTAACACTTTATTTCCATGTAAACACTGGGTAAATGGTATATGTCGTAGGCTTTCATGTCAAGTCACTCTGACCTATTTCTACATTTAGAAAATGTGCGCAAATAAATAAGCACTTGCAACTTTCCAACACTTTATTCAAGCCATAACAAAATCATTTCTGATACGCTAGCTCAGTGGTTCTCAACTCCGAGCCTAGAGACCCGAGTACTGCTGGTTTTAATTATATCATTCTAATCAGGGACTGATTTAGAGCTGGGACACCAGATGAATCCAATGAACTATCAGGCGAACGCAATTAACTACCAGGTAGATTAGGGTACCTGAAGCATACCGTATGATTAAAGTTGGGCGTTCAACAGCACCATCTTTCGGTTACACTCGGGAACTTTCAGGAGGGGGGAAACATGTTTCTTTAAAGATAAAGGATAAGCGGCGCAGGCGCACACGCTCCGCAAAGCAGAGCCAGACCGTGCTCGTCTCGCCCTATCGGTGGTCACCTATCTGGGGTTCAAAGACCACACAAGTGTGATATGAGCAACATTGTATCCGAAGTTCAAAGTCCCGTTATTTCACGCAGGGAACATGGGTGACAAAAAGATACTGTGTATCGGGCTGGTATGTCTGGATATTATCAATGTAGTGGACAAATACCCGGAAGAGGACACTGACACCAGGTAAGTGATGCTTCATACTGAATGCACTCATCATCTCTGGTGCATTTACCGTTTCAATTACATAGCTACAGTCCTAAAAACACTCACACCCTTTTTATGACTACGGAGCGGAGCGAATAAAGCTCTGCGCATGCGCAATACTATGCTACTTACTTAGCTACGATGCGGGATCCTTGGTACGTCCCTACACCATTTGAAGTTGACATTTAAAATGGTTAAGGTAAAGGTTAGGGTTGGTTAAGGTTAGAGTAAGGGTAAGCGTAAATGTTATGGCTAGGGGCTGTGACAGATCCACTTGTGAACGAACTACACAGTTCGCTGTACCACTAGCTTGCAAAAATGATAATGAAGTGAGTTTTACGTTAACTTCGATCTGACGTTCTTTACGCCTAGACCTACTAAGATATATCCTACTTGCACTAGACTAGCCCGAAAAGAAACATGAAAGCCGTTGTTTCAATATTGCTACCCTAGTCAGTAAATTCACAACAGCAAATGAATGACTTGAAGGAGGGCAGTCATGGTTACTACCTAAACTAAGATATTACAGCTGTCTGTTGTCCCACCCATGTCTCTGCATGGGCGCACAGGTGTTTGTCTCAACGATGGCAGCGTGGTGGGAACGCGTCCAACTCGTGCACTGTGCTGTCACTCCTTGGCGCTCCTTGTGCGTTCATGGGGTCCCTAGCTCCTGGGCATGTTGCAGAGTAAGTAGTATGTTGTCAATTTAAAGCAATAAGGCCCGAGGAGGTGTGGCTAAGGGCTGTATGCGTCATGTGCCTGGATACAGCCCTTAGCAGTGGTATATTGGCCATATATCACAATCCCCCAAAGGTGCCTTATTGCTATTATAAACTGGTTGCCAACGCAATTAGATCAGTACAAATAAATGTTTTGTCATTACCCATGGTATACTGTCTGATATACCATGGCTGCCAGACAATCAGCATTCAGGGCTCAAACCACCCAGTTTATAAAAACAGATATTACATCTGACAAACTCTTGGATTATAATAAAAATAATATGTATTTTATTCTATCATCTTCCTTAGGTCTACTTTTGGGGGATTTATTTCATGTGTTTAGGTAGAATCAAATCTTTAGGTCTACTTTCGGGGATTTATTTCATGTGTTTAGGTAGAATCAAATCTTTAGGTCTACTTTCGGGGATTTATTTCATGTGTTTAGGTAGAATCAAATCTTTAGGTCTACTTTCGGGGATTTATTTCATGTGTTTAGGTAGAATCCAATCCTTAGGTCTACTTTTGGGGGATTTATTTCATGTGTTTAGGTAGAATCAAATCTTTAGGTCTACTTTCGGGGATTTATTTCATGTGTTTAGGTAGAATCCAATCCTTAGGTCTACTTTTGGGGGATTTATTTCATGTGTTTAGGTAGAATCAATTCCTTAGATCTACTTTTGGGGGATTTATTTCATGTGTTTAGGTAGAATCAAATCGTTAGGTCTACTTTCGGGGATTTTTAAAATGTTTTTAGGTAGAATCAAATCCTTAGGTCTAATGTGTTTTGGTAGAATCAATTCTTAGGTTTACTTTTAGGGATTTATTTAATGTGTTTATAATCAATTAAGACATGCTATTTTTTGTTGTTATTTCATGTCCTTTTGGTGTTACAAAGACATCTTCCAAAACTTCTGTGATCTGCCATCATTTATTCCAGTTTTTCCTGAGGTGGTGGTGCTGCTATGATCAAGAACAGTTCTGGATCTCAACAACAACTAACTGTCTACCTAGATGTCTCTCTTTCTTATACAGTGACTATATCCCACAGCTTCGTACTAGATGACTTTCAGAAGTACCAGATTGACATCTCTCTCCTATCAGAACACCCTCACAGCTCCTTCCCTACCTCTATGATCATAAGCAATGTGACCACGGGCACTCGCACCATCCTACACATGAACAGGTTTGTGTGTCTGTGTTTAGGTCTGTGTTTAGGTGTGTGTCTGTGTTTAGGTGTGTGTCTGTGTTTAGGTGTGTGTCTGTGTTTAGGTTTAGGTCTGTGTTTAGGTGTGTGTGTGTGTGTGTGTTTAGGTGTGTGTGTCTGTGTTTAGGTGTGTGTGTCTGTGTTTAGGTGTGTGTGTCTGTGTTTAGGTGTAGGTGTGTGTGTGTGTCTGTGTTTAGGTGTGTGTGTGTGTGTCTGTGTTTAGTCTGTGTGTGTGTGTGTCTGTGTTTAGGTGTGTGTTTAGGTCTGTGTTTAGGTCTGTGTTTAGGTTTGTGTGTGTGTCTGTGGTTAGGTGTCTGTGGGTAGGTGTGTGTGTCTGTGGGTAGGTGTGTGTGTGTGTGTCTGTGTTTAGGTCTGTGTTTAGGTTTTGTGTGTGTGTCTGTGGTTAGGTGTCTGTGGGTAGGTGTGTGTGTCTGTGGGTAGGTGGTGTGTGTGTGTGTGTGTGTGTGTGTGTGTGTGTGTGTGTGTGTGTGTGTGTGTGTGTGTAGGTTCAATTCAGATCCTCTCCTGAAATTCCACACTCACTTCTCCACTTGCTCACTTCTCCACTTGGGCTCTCCTTTGCTGCTATCCCTGTCTCTACCACTAGGTGGAAACCTGTTGCCACTAACCCCCTGCTCTACCCCATCTCCCAGGTGTGCTTCTCAGAGGTCATAGGTTAAGCCCTGGTCTCCCAGCCTGCAGCAAATGTTCCCCCCCCGCTCCGTCCCTTCAGGCCAGAGGAAACGCGTGTTATTTATCATCATTATTCTATTACAATAATGATATGATTATAACGACGATGTATATAGTATCATTATCATTGGGTTCATTGAGGGTTTGCGTGTTTGTGTGTGTCTGTCTCTCTGCTCTGTCAGCTTCATCGTGGGCGATTTCTTGCGCCGCGGGGTGGACATTTCATCCGTTGCCTGGCAGCGGGAGGGGGAGACCCCGTGTGCCTGTTGCGTGGTGTGTCCCCCCAGAGGCTCACGCACGGTCGTGCTCTCCGACACGTAAGACACGCAGGCGGTGGACGATCCGGCGCTGGATTCTGTAATGCTGTGTTTGGGTCTAATACGGGATGTGCAGCTCCACTGCAGTAGACTAGAGCCAGAATGGAGCGTCACACAATGCCAGATAACTGCCTCACAATATCAGCTCAAAGGGTGTTGGAAGATTGTCATTCTTAGTCAAACTTCTTGAGCCAAGTGAGTTAATAATTAGTGAGTGAGTTAATCATTAGTGAGTGAGATATTCATTACACTATAGATGAATGTTACTCAGAAGCCAAGTCAGTTAAGGCTATGATACACTAGCAAATTTGAGGCAATATTGCCGATGTATCATCAGCTTTACAGTTTGTAGCAGTATGTCCCATAAACGTAGGGTTAGGGGCGTGTCAGTCTGTAGTGGCGCTGCGTGGGTTAATTCTGGGGATCATCTCTAATTCTACCAATTCGATCGCTGCATGCTAAATGTGTTGTCACAGTCATTTCATTCATTGATAATACTGTATCATGTGATGTGATTTCCAAGGAGAAGTAGTACTATACCTTTATTTCAACAAGGAGCACAGACTGAGACCAATGTCTCTTTTAAAGCTGGGCCCTGCGTATACATGTTTACATATACAGTTCAGGTACAATGATTAAGAAACTGCACAAGACAAAACCATCACAGATAACACAAAAAATACAGCAGCAAATTACATTTACACACAGGTTATTCCCTAACAGGTTATTCTACTAACAGGTTATTCCCCTAACAGGTTATTCCCTAACAGGTTATTCTACTAACAGGTTATTCCCCTAACAGGTTATTCTACTAACAGGTTATTCTACTAACAGGTTATTCTACTAACAGGTTATTCTACTAACAGGTTATTCTACTAACAGGTTATTCTACTAACAGGTTATTCTACTAACAGGTTATTCCCCAAACAGGTTATTCCCCTAACAGGTTATTCCCCTAACAGGTTATTCCCCAAACAGGTTATTCCCCTAACAGCACAAACACTTGCATTACCCGAAACAGTTACAAGAAATAGAAATATAAAAATCCTCCAATAAATGTTTAATGGGCGACAGGGGGACAAGAGTCTCAAGTTTAAGTTTAGTCTGCAGGCTATTCCATAGGCAAGGAGCAATACAGGAAAAGGCAGCCATACCCAACTCTGTGGAAACCGCATGGGCCTCAAGTGTAATCCATGTTTGAGACCTGGTTTTAGAAATTATAATGTTGATGAGTGATGATAAATCAGAAGGTAGTTTATTCAGAAGTGCTTTATAGACAAACACGAGAGCATGTTGTTTTCGTCTCATGGACAGCGAAGTCCAACCCACATGTTGATATAAAACACAGTGGTGAGTTCTGTAGCAGGCACCCATAATAAACCTAAGTGCGCAATGATAAGTAGCATCCAGTGGTAGCATGCATGTACAGTTGAAATCGGAAGTTTACATACGCACAGCTGGCGCTGCAGTACAGCGCCCTTAACCACTGCGCCACCCGGGAGGCCTACAATTCCTGACATTTAATCCTATAAAAAATCCCTTTCTTAGCTCAGTTAGGATCACCACTTCATTTTAAGAATGTAAAATGTCAGAATAATAGTAGAGCGAATGATTTATTTCAGCATTTCTTTCTTTCAACACATTCCCAGTGGGCCCGAAGTTTACATACACTCAATTAGTATTTGGTAGCATTGCCTTTAAATTGTTTAACTTGGGTCAAACATTTTGGTTAGCCTTCCACAAGCGTCCCACAATAAGTTGGGTGAATTTTGGCTCATTCCTCCTGACAGAGCTGGTGTAACTGAGTCAGGTTTGTAGGCCTCCTTGCTCGCACACACTTTTTCAGTTCTGCCCACACATTTTCTATAGGATTGAGGTCAGGGCTTTGTGATGGCCAATCCAATACCTTGACTTTGTTGTCCTTAAGCCATTTTGCCATAACTTTGGAAGTATGCTTGGGGTAATTGTCCATTTGGAAGACCCATTTGCGACCAAGCTTTAACTTCCTGACTGATGTCTTGAGATGTTGCTTCAATATATCCACATAATTTTCCTTTCTCATGATGCCATCTATTTTGTGAAGTGCACCAGTCCCTCCTGCAGCAAAGCACCTTCACAAACATGATACTGCCACCCCCGTGCTTCACGGTTGGGATGGTGTTCTTTGGCTTGCAAGCCTCCCCATTTTTCCTCCAAACATAACGATCGTCAATATGGCCAGTTCTATTTTTGTTTCATCGGACCAGATTACATGTTTTCAAAAATTATGACCTTTGTCCCCATGTGCAGTTGCAAACCATAGTCTGTCTTTTTTTATGGCTGTTTCGGAGCAGTGGCTTTAACCTGAAAAGCCGCTCAGCAAGGACATGTCGATTATAGGACTCGTTTTACTGTGGATACAGATACTTTTGTACCCGTTTCCTCCAGCATCTTCACAAGGTTCTTTGCTGCTGTTCTGGGATTGATTTTCACTTTTCGCACCAAAGTACGTTCATCTCTAGAAAAAAGAATGCGTCTCCTTCCAGAGATGTATGATGGCTGTGTGGTCCCATGGTGTTTATACTTGCGTACTATTGTTTGTACAAATGAACGTGGTACCTTCAGGCATTTCGACATTTTTCCCAAGGATGAACCAGACTTGTGGAGGTCTACAATTTTCTTCTGAGGTCTTGGCTGATTTTCTTTTGATTTTTCCCATGATATCAAGCAAAGAGGCACTGAGTGTGAAGGTAGGCCTTGAAATACATCCACATGTACACCTCCAATTGACAAAAATGATGTCAATTAGCCTATCAGAAGCTTCTAAAGCCATGACATCATTTTCTGGAATTTTCCAAGCTGTTTAAAGGCACAGTCAACTTAGTGTATGTAAACTTCTGACCCACTGGAATTGTGATACAGTGAAGTAATCTGTCTGTAAACAGTTGTTGGAAAAATTGCTTGTGTCATGCACGAAGTAGATGTCCTAACCGACTTGCCAAAACTATAGTTTGTTGACAAGAAATTTGTGTAGTGGTTGAAAAACCTAATCGTGTGTAAACTTCCGACTTCAACTGTAAATAATATCCTCAAGCTGTAAGATATATAAAAAGTAGCTTGCACGATTTGTCTTCTATTTGTGGAGGACAAACATGTTTTGTTTTTATAGAGGAAGCCTTGTTTGATTTCTTTTTTTTTGTTGCCATTTATAAAGTTCGTCAACATGCATTTTTAAAGACAGTTCATCATCCAGCCATATCACTAAGTGTTTATATGCAGAGACCTGATTAATTCGAGAGCCATCTGAGCTCGTAAGTGCAAGTTGTATTTTCAACCAACTTTTTAAAAATAAATAAAAATCATAAAATGTGTTTTTTCTTTACATTTAAAACCCGTTTCAACTGTAGAAAAAGTGCTTGGTCATAAATGTATAAAATACCCTTGTAATATCTTAAAATCTGTCTCCAATTGTGATAATGCTTGGTCAGCCGTTGAAGCAACATAGTACATGACAGTGTCATGCATATAGATTAATTTGACACTTTCTTATCTCATCACCGACATTGTTTATGTAGAGAGTGAACAGTAATGGACCAGGTATAGAGCCTTGTGGGACCCCTTTAACCAATTCCAAAGAGTTGATGGCATCCATTCGAAGCCAAACAGCTTGACTTCTATCCTTTAGCTAGTCATGAAACCAACAACAGGCATCCAATCCCAGTCCTATTAACAGCTTACCCAAAAGTATCGCATGGTCTACAGTGTCAAAAGCTTTAGACAAATCTATGAACAAGGCAGCACAGTACTTTCTATTACCTAGGGCATTAGCAATATCATTTACAACACGTACAGTGGCCATAGTGGTACTGTGTTTAGGTCTGAAGCCAGATTGATTGCTAGAAAGATTATTGTTAACAGTTAAAAATGATTGTAGTTGCCTATTCACCAATGACTCTAGAATTTTAGCCAAACAGGAGATCTTAAAGATGAGCCGAAAATGATCCAATTCACTACAATCACCTCCCCTGAGAAGTGGTAAAACAAAAGCTGTTTTCCAAGATTTAGGAATCTTTCCTACCACTTTGATTGAAGAAGTGCGTCAATACACCAGCAATGATGGGTGCCGCACACTTGAGTAAATATGGATCCAGATTGTCCGCGCCTAACGATTTCTTTGAATCTATAGCAGATAGTGCATATAAGACCTCATCTTCTGTGACCTTTTGGAAATTAAAAACCGGCTTACTGTTTTCCACATCAGCTGGGGGCCGGCGGGCTGAAACAATAGACCGGTCAGGATCATGTTGGCCATTTTTTTTTATTTTTTAAAGAGAACCAGCAGAAATAAAGTGCTTATTAAAAACATGGCAAATTTAAGTTTGGTGACAGACGATCCTAGAATCTGATGTAATTTGCTTTGGCAGGGACGTTGGGGAGTTTCCTCGTTTAAGTGAGTTAACCTCTCTGGGATATTCGGGACGGTAGCGTCCCACCCCGCCAACAGCCAGTGAAAGTGCAGGGCTCCAAATTCAAAACAACAAAAATCTCATAATTAAAATTCCTCAAGCATACAAGTATTTTACACAATTTTAAAGAAACATTTCTCTTTAATCCAGCCACAGTGTCTGATTTCAAAAAGGCTTTACAGCAAAAGCTCCACAAACGATTATGTTAGGTCACCACCAAGTCACAGAAAAACACAGCCATTTTTCCAGCCAAAGAGGGGAGTCACAAAAAGCACAAATAGAGATCAAATTAATCACTAACCTTTGATCTTCATCAGATGACACTCATAGTACTTCATGTTACACAATACATGTATTATACATGTATCGATAAAGTGCATATTTATATCAAAAAATCTAATTTTACATTGGCGCGTTACGTTCAGTAGTTCTAAAACATGCGGTGATCTTACAGAGAGCCACATCAATTTACAGAAATACTCATCATAAATGTTGATGAAAATACAAGCGTTACACATGGAATTACAGAGATACTTCTCCTTAATGCAACCGCTGTGTCAGATTTGAAAACTTTACGGAAAAAGCTAACCATGCAATAATCTGAGTACAGCATTCAGACAACAAAGCAGCCAAAAAGATATCTGCCATATGTGTAGTCAACATTAGTCAGAAATAGCATTAAATATATTCATTTACCTTTGATTATCTTCATCAGAATGCACTCCCAGGAATCCCAGTTCCACCATAAATGTTTGATTTGTTCGATAAAGTTCATAATTTATAACCAAATAGCTTCGTTTGGTAAACAAATCCAAACGCGTGTTCAGGTCCTGCTGAACATCGGACGAAAAGTTTTTAAAAGTTCCGTTACAGCCCATAGAAACTTGTCAAATTAAGTATAGAATCAATCTTTAGGATGTTTTTATCATAAATTTTCAATAATGTTCTAACCGGAGAATTCCTATGTCTGTAGAAAAGCAATGGAACGAGAGCTAACGTCTTGTGACAGCGCGATATGAGCCTGTGGCACTCTGCCAGATACCTGACTCATTCCTCTCTCATTCGGTCCCACTTCACAGTAGAAGGCTCAAACAAAGTTCTAAAGACTGTTGACATCTAGTGGAAGTCTTAGGAAGTGCAACATAACCAATATCCCACTGTATCTACAATAGGGGCTGAGTTAAAAAACTACAAGCCACAGATTCCCCACTGCCTGGTTGGATTTATCTCAGGTTTTCGCCTGCCATATGAGTTCTGTTATACTCACAGACATCATTCAAACAGTTTTAGAAACTTCAGAGTGTTTTCTATCCAATACTACTAATAATATGCATATATTAGCATCTGGTACAGAGTAGCAGACAGTTTACTCTGGGCACCTTATTCATCCACGCTACTCAATACTGCCCCCTGTCACCATGAAGTTAACAGTTTTCCAGAATTTAGAGGGATCATCAGCAGGCTCTGTCATAGCATAGCAGGAAATACCTAGATTTAGCCTCTTTTTTTAAAATTCTTCCGGTCCATTTATTTCTCAATTGCCTAAAAAGCAGCCAATCAGCTAGTAGGGTGGGAGTATGAACTTTCCCTCGTTTCAAGATGAGTTTTCTGTCAAACTTGGTAGGGTGCATTTCTGGGGCTCTATGGTGTAACATGACAACCAATCAGATTTGAGATTGACACCCTCCTCCCCTCCCAGTTTTTGATTATGAACTCAGTAGCCTAACTTTTCTCATTCTAATCTATTCTATATCTATTAAGCTAGCTTGATTTCCTATCTCAGCCTGTTCTCGTAGGCTTAATATATAAATGTAAATCCGGGGACACTCAAATTCGTATGATATATTACGTTTGTTATGTTTACAAAAGACAGAAGGTTACTTAAGGCAAACACTAAAGTAGGGTGGATGAGCAGGCATATAAAGCAAATGTCTAGCAACCCAAAGGTTGTGTGTTAGAATGTCATCATGGACAAATTTAACATTTTTGCTAACTAGCTACTTTGCCGCTAATTACTACTTTGTAACTTCTTAGCTAACCCTTCCACTAACCTTAACCCTTTAACCTGACTCCCCAACCCCCCTGCCGAGCTAACTTTATCAACCTAGTTAGTATTTACCACCGAGCTAATGCTAGCTACAACAAATTGGAATTCGTAACATATTATACGTTTTGCAAATTTGTATCATATTGTACGAATTGCAGTTCATATCATACGAAATGGATAATGGACATCCACAAATTAATACATACCATACGAAACACAACTTTTTATTTCAACATTATTTAACCTAGTAGGCCAGTTGAGAACAAGTTCTCATTTACAACTGCGACCTGTTATACTGATTGTGTCCCGGAATAACATTTACTATGTTACATCTACCCCTGAGTCCAGGTTGCCTATTCAATAAGGTTACTAATAATGTTGTTTACAAAAGGACATCTCTTTGTTTCTCTTTCCCCCCTCTTATCCCCCCTCTTTCTCTCTTCCTCCCCTCCAACTCTCTCCCTCTCTCTCTTCTCCCTCTCTTCCCCTCTTTCTTTCTCCCCCCTCTCTCTTTCTCTCAGAAACCTGCCTGATGTGTCAGCAGCAGACTTCTCTAAGGTAGATCTCAGTCAGTACAAATGGATCCACTGGGAGGTGAGCACACAAAGAGGTTATAGAACACTCTACTCTAGATTTAGGTTAAACTTTGACCTTATTCATCAAATCAAATGTTATTTGTCACATTCATCAAATACAACATGTGTAGACCTTACAGTGAAATACTTGCTTACAAGACCTTAACCAACAATGCAGTTTTAAGAAAGTATTTACTAAATAAACTAAAGTTTAAAAAATAAAAAGTAACACAATAAAATCACAGTAATGAGGCTTTATACAGAGGGTACTGGTACCGAGTCCATGTGAGGGGGTACAGGTTGGTCGGAAGTAATTTGTACATGTCGGTAGGGCTAAAGTGACTATGCATATGTAATAAACAGCGAGTTGCAGCAGTGTAAAAACAAAGGGGGGGAGTTCAATGTAAATAGTCCGGTGGCCATTTGATTAATTGTTCAGCAGTCTTATGGCTTGGAGGTAGAAGCTGTTAAGGAGCTTTTGGTCCTAGACTTGGCGCTCCGGTACCACTTGCTGTGTGGTAGCAGAGAGAACCATCTATTACTTGGGTGACTGGAGTCTTTGACAATGTATTGGGCCTTCATCTGACACCGCCTGGTATAGAGGTCCTGGAGGGCAGGAAGCTCGGCCCCCGTGATATACTGGGCTGTATGCGCTACCCTCTGTAGCGCCTTACGTATGCCGAGCAGTTGCCAGACCAGGTGGTGATGCAACCAGGATGCTCTCGATGGTGCAGCTGTAGAACTTTTTTGAGGATCTGAGGACCCATGCCAAATATTTTCTGTCTCCTGAGGGGGAAAAGGGCATTGTTGTGCCCTCTTCACAACTTTTTTGGTGTGTTTGGACCATGATAGTTTGTTGATGTGCACACCAAGGAACTTGAAACTCTCGACCCGCTCTACTACAGCCCTAGTGATGTTAATTGGGGCGTGTTCAGCCCTCCTTATCCTGTAGTCCACAATCATCTCCTTTGTTTTGCTCACGTTGAGGAAGAGGTTGTTGTCCTGGCACCATACTGACAGGTCTCTGACCTCCTCCCTATAGGCTGTCTCAGCGTTGTCGGTGATCAGGCCTACCACCGTTGTGTCGTCAGCGAACTCAATGATGGTGTTGAAGTCGTGCTTGGCCACGCAATCGTGGGTGAAAAGAGGGTACAGGAGGGGACTAAGCACGCTCCCCTGAGGGGTCCTCGTGTTGAGGATCAGCGTGGCTGATATGTCGTTACCTACTCTTACCACCTGGGGGCGGCCTGTCAGGAAGTCCAGGATCCAGTTGCAGAGGGAGGTGGTTAGTCCCAGGGTCCTTAGCTTAGTGATGCGCTTTGTGGGCACTATATTGTTGAACGCTGAGCTGTTGTCCAGGAACAGCATTCTCATCTGTGGGTCTGTTGGTGCGGTATGCGAATTGGAGTGGGTCTAGGGTTTCCGGGATGATTGTGTTGATGTTAGCCATGACCAGCCTTTCAAAGCACTTCATGGCTACTGACGTGTGTGCTACGGGGCGGTAGTCATTTAGGCAGGTTACCTTCGCTCTCTTGGGAACAGGGACTATGGTGGTCTACTTAAAACATGTAGGTATTACAGACTTGATCAGGGAGAGTTTAAAAAAATGTCAATGAAGACTCTTGCCAGTTGGTCCGCGCATGCTCTGAGTACACGTCCTTGGTAATCCGCCTGGCCCTGCGGCCTTGTGAATACCTGTTTAAATGTCTTGCTCACATCGGCTACGGAGAGCGTGATCACACAGTCATCCGGACACTCTACTCCGAGGCTAAAGGTGCAATCGATTGCCTGGACTTGGAAATGAATGATATATAGCCATTGATTATTGAAGAATATAACTTTTATATATGCCTCATGAGCTTTGTTCAGCTGCGTAACCCCATCATAACCCAAAGTATAAGCTTGTTTTATGCCATTGTTTGTAAGACGCATGGTTAAAACAAGAATTTTAATGTCATGCATCCTTTTATCCATAACCCTGTCTATGAATTTGTGAGTGGTTACATTTCTCCAGCCCCATCCCCTAAACTGTTTACCTAAAAAGGTGTCTTGGTGTCCACTTTGGCTGTTATTTGAACTGCAGATTGACCCATGAACATTCATTTCATAGAACTCTATATTTAATCATGATTCAACCATTTTTGTATCATGTACTGTTTATAACACTTAAAATACGAACATGTTATAGACATGACCAACAGTGTAACATCCCATGACCGGTTTTGATCATGTTTATAACATGTTTGACACATGACAGGGTCGTAATGCCGAGGAGCAGGTGAAGATGATCCAGCAGGTGGAGCTGTCTAACAACACGTTGCCACAGCAACACAGGATCACCGTATCCGTGGAGATAGAGAAGACCAGGGAGCCTCTGTACCAGCTCTTCCACTATGGTGATGTGGTACGACGCCCTCGCTGACAGCATGAGTATCACCCATAACACTCTGGAACAATGCCTCCCGACAACATCTAGACAGACAAAAACATGTTCAGTGTTCTCTACAGGTTTGGAGATTGATTTTGATACATTTTTATTGTGAGAGTGCCTTGCATCTTCAGGATGCCCAGTCCACATGGCCTTATAAGGATGCCCAGTCCACATGGCCTTATAAGGATGCCCAGTCCACATGACCTTATAAGGATGCCCAGTCCACATGGCCTTATAAGGATGCCCAGTCCACATGGCCTTATAAGGATGCCCAGTCCACATGGCCTTATAAGGATGCCCAGTCCACATGGCCTTATAAGGATGCCCAGCCCACATGGCCTTATAAGGATGCCCAGCCCACATGGCCTTATAAGGATGCCCAGTCCACATGGCATTATAAGGATGCATGGCCAGCCCACATGGCCTTATAAGGATGCCCAGCCCACATGGCCTTATAAGGATGCCCGGCCCACATGGCCTTATAGGGATGCCCAGCCCACATGGCCTTTATAAGGATGCCCAGCCCCCGTATATAACATGTATAGAATCATAGTTCCATCACTATTTATCCTGATTATGTCATTGCTGGCATTAAAGAGGGCATTACCAAACCTGGTAACTGTCATAACACTGCCCTGTACCTGACCTGAAACAACGTTTTTCTCTCCTCTCCAGGTGTTTGTCAGTAAAGACGTGGCCATGCATTTTGGCTTCCACTCCGCTGCCAGTGCTCTGAAGGGCCTCTACCACAGAGTGAAGAAAGGGTGAGTGGACACACAGATGGAGGAAGAGAGCGAGGGACAGGCAGGTAGGTAGGTAGAGAGACCGATGGACGGAAAGATGGCTGGAAAGAGACTGACTGACAGACGGATTGGGGGAAAAGAGGGCGAGGATGTGCAGGGGGGGGTACAGTCTAAAACTTTGTCACTGTTAACTCTTCATATTCTGATCCAGTTTGCCATTGTAGTCTCAACACCTGAAAGCAGGCTTCCTGTGTTCCAGGGCTGTCCTCATATGTGCCTGGGCAGAGAAAGGGGCAGATGCGATGGGTCCTGATGGCATAGTGGTCCACTCAGATGCCTTTCCACCGGAGGCCGTTGTGGACACGCTCGGAGCAGGCGACACTTTCAATGCTTCAGTGATCTACACCCTGTCAAATGGTGAGAGGATATTACTTTATTTTTTACACATAGTCAAATGGTAAGGTGATATTTGTATTTTCTACACCCAAAATGCAATCAATCATCTTGTCTCCCTCTCCCCTGGTAGGAGGAGGAGTACAGGAAGCTCTCACGTTCGGTTGCCAGGTGGCAGGCAGGAAGTGTGGTGTCCACGGATATGACGAAATAGTGACAAAGACAGAGTGAAGAATAACGTGCACTGTAGCTGGAGGGTTTTTGACAAAACAGTACACTTTATTTTCAACTCTACAAACACAAACTTGGCAGTAGGTATAGGAATGTTTTGTCATGTCACGAAACTCAACACTCAGCAAAACAGCATTAGAGGTATTATTAGTTTTAACAGACACATTTCAAGGCAAACCCCTGTGATTTGGAGGTTAAAAGTAATTATTTATCAGTTTTATTCTCATCTTTCCCTATTTTCGTTTCCTCCCAACCATTGTTAGCTGTTTGTTAAGCAATGTCCAGATTCTCCTGGCTAGCATTTTTTTGGAGAATCTAGCAATGCTAGCGGAAGTGGGTTGTATCAGTTAGCCACATATTCAAAGGCACAGGGCCTAAAACCTAATTTAACCATATGAATTTAACAAAAATGTTTTTGCAATTAAACAGAATAAATATCACATTTGTCGTTATCTGGCATCAAAGAGTCTTGTAAGTTTTTCTCAGGTGCCTTGGGCCTTTCTCAGGTGCCTTGGGCCTTTCTCAGGGGCCTTGGGCCTTTCTCAGGTGCCTTGGGCCTTTCTCAGGTGCCTTGGGCCTTTCTCAGGGGCCTTGCGCCTTTCTCAGGGGCCTTGGGCCTTTCTCAGGTGCCTTGGGCCTTTCTCAGGTGCCTTGGGCCTTTCTCAGGTGCCTTGGGCCTTTCTCAGGTGCCTTGGGCCTTTCTCAGGTGCCTTGGGCCTTTCTCAGGGGCCTTGGGCCTTTCTCAGGTGTCTTGGGCCTTTCTCAGGTGCCTTGGGCCTTTCTCAGGTGCCTTGGGCCTTTCTCAGGTGCCTTGGGCCTTTCTCAGGTGCCTTGGGCCTTTCTCAGGTGCCTTGGGCCTTTCTCAGGGGCCTTGGGCCTTTCTCAGGGGCCTTGGGCCTTTCTCAGGTGCCTTGGGCCTTTCTCAGGTGCCTTGGGCCTTTCTCAGGTGCCTTGAGCCTTTCTCAGGTGCCTTGGGCCTTTCTCAGGTGCCTTGGGCCTTTCTCAGGTGCCTTGGGCCTTTCTCAGGTGCCTTGAGCCTTTCTCAGGTGCCTTGGGCCTTTCTCAGGTGCCTTGGGCCTTTCTCAGGGCCTTGCGCCTTTCTCAGGGGCCTTGGGCCTTTCTCAGATGCCTTGGGCCTTTCTCAGGTGCCTTGGGCCTTTCTCAGGTGCCTTGGGCCTTTCTCAGGTGCCTTGGGCCTTTCTCAGGTGCCTTGGGCCTTTCTCAGGGGCCTTGCGCCTTTCTCAGGTGCCTTGGGCCTTTCTCAGGTGCCTTGGGCCTTTCTCAGGTGCCTTGGGCCTTTCTCAGGTGCCTTGGGCCTTTCTCAGGTGCCTTGGTGCCTTGGGCCTTTCTCAGGGGCTTGATACAGCATATGCAATACTTCACTTCATTCTAGATGTCATTGTTGCGCAACAAACACTATCAGGATACTAAAACATACTTATGGACCAAAACATGTGGGCACATATTACATTTACAGTGAAATACAATATGAAAATGATTACATTTTATAAACATCCTCCTATGGATTGAAATGGAACTGTCACAGTACAAATCAAACCATCTTCAAAACAACAGTGATGATAATTACAATATTTATATAATATTAGTCATGTGACAGTGGGCTTAAAAGTAGTGTGTGTGTGTGTGTGTGTGTGTTCAGAACTGACTGGCACTGCTGGGGTCACATTGTAACAGGCGGACTATTGACGGGTCACTCTTGGCACCTTTGATGAATTCCTCCAGGGACAGCCTACCTGCAATAATAAGCCACATGATTGGATGAGGAACTTGGTTACTCATCGACGGTTAAGAATAATTCAAATTGGTTAAAAATAACAGCTATGGGTGGAGGCAGAGAAAGAGGTACAGTCTAAAGTGGCTCCCTCTCATACACTGATTTCCCTCTTCTGCAACCCACTTAGCCTGTGTGGCTCAGTTCAAAGCTATCACTTAGCCTGTGTGGCTCAGTTCAAAGCTATCACTTAGCCCGTGTGGCTCAGTTCAAAGCTATCACTTAGCCTGTGGGGAAAGGAAAGAGGGATACCTAGTCAGTTGTACAACTGAATGCATCTTCTGCATTTAACCCAACCCCTCTGAATCAGAGAGGTACAGGGGGCTGCCATAGTCAACATCCATGGCACTGAGGGAAAAGTGGGTTAACTGCCTTGCTCAGGGGTAGAACGACAGATTTTTTTACCATGTCAGCTCAGGGATGTCTATCCAGCAACCTTTCAGTTACGGGCCCAACGCTCTAACCGCTAGGCTACCTGTGTGGCTCAGTTGGAAGGTCATGGGTTTAATTCCCCCAGGGATCACACATACTCAAACTCCAGTCCAATGACTATCAACCCAACATAGCTGTTACACCAAGAGATCCGAACCCTTTGACAAGGTCGCTAGATGTTGGGTTAAGGTCTCTATTGTCGGAGTCCATGTTTCTTATGCCTTCACATAAAGACAGAGGGCTCCTTCACATAAAGATAGAGATTCGCCTAATAAAGCAGGCCATTAAATTATGTGCAGAAATAATTTGATTCTCTCTTTCAATCAATTGCTATCAAACTATTTAAATATCAGACTATCAAATGTTCAGACTCTCAAGCTATCAAACTATCAAATGATCAGGGAGAAGAGAGAACCATCAGTAAAGTTGTTTTTATCCTAACCCCTTTATGGGCCTGTAGTTGAATAGCCCTGCAGAAGAAACCACTTAATAGTGACGGCCTGCACTAAAAAGTCCTGGGTTGGATATGTTCCAAATGGCACCATATTCCCTATATAGTCCCAAATGGCACTATATTCCCTATATAGTCCCAAATGGCACCATATTCCCTATATAGTCCCCAAATGGCACCCTATTACCCATATAGTCCCAAATTATTCCCTATTCCCTGTATTTGTGGAATAGGGTGCCATTTGGCACAAATCCCATGCTGGGTTCCTCACCATCGTTGTTTGAGTCCATCTGTCTGAAGATCTTGTCTGTCCTCTTCTCAGGTGTGGACTCGTCTTCTGGCATCTTCATGACCGAGGACACCATTTTGTAGATGGCCTAGGGAGATGGCACATTGATGAATAGAGAGAGGACCATAGGAGTAGATACTTAAAGCTAGAATCCTTAATTGAAACAATAACAATGCAGGCTCCTCTGTTTGGTTAAAAAGCTGAGGAATGTATACATATATCCCCTAAAATTCATATAGAGCTATGGATGCCAGGACTGACTGAAAACTATAGTTTTAACCATGTTTTATAAGCTATACAGTGTTTGTTTACATGTACATTGTTTATAAACATTGTAGTAAAACAAGATTCTATTTTGGGTTCTGATGGGGTACGACAAGCTCATGAGTTGGAGCCGTGGTTTATGATGCGCTTTTTGAGGCACTGTGCTTTTACCGGTGTTTCTAGCATTATCCACTACTGTTGCTGCAGGCAGAAGATTCTAGGAAATGTTCTGTAATTGACACAAGTTTTCTCCAATCAATCCAGGTCTGGTTGTGCCTGTGTATTTGGTGGGGGGATTGCCTAAACCGGGTGAGGCGTAGCTCTGCTAATCTGAATTTAAATATATATATATATATATATATATATATTTCACAGGGAACACTATTTGTAGATCAGTGATCCTACAGTTGTGGCCAAAAGTTTTGAGAATGATACAAATATTAATTTCCACAAAGTTGGCTGCTTCAGTGTCTTTAGATATTTTTGTCAGATGTTACTATGGAATACTGAAGTATAATCACAAGCATTTCATACGTGTCAAAGGCTTTTATTGACAATTACATGAAGTTGATGTAAAGAGTCAATATTTTGCAGTGTTGACCCTTCTTTTTCAAGACCTCTGGCATGGTGTCAATTAACTTCTGGGCCCCATCCTGACTGATGGCAGCCCATTTTTGCATAATCAATGCTTGGAGTTTGTCAGAATTTGTGGCTTTTTGTTTGTCCACCCGCCTCTTGAGGATTGACCACAAGTTCTCAATGGGATTAAGGTCTGGGGAGTTTCCTGGCCATGAACCCAAAATATCGATGTTTTGATCCACAAGCCACTTAGTTATCACTTTTGCCTTATGGCAAGGTGCTCCATCATGCTGGAAAAGGCATTGTTCATCACCAAACTGTTCCTGGATGGTTGGGAGAAGTTGCTCTCGAAGGATGTGTTGGTACCATTCTTTATTCATGGTTGTGTCTTAGGCAAAATTGTGAGTGAGCCCACTCCCTTGGCTGAGAAGCAACCCCACACATGAATGGTCTCAGGATGCTTTACTGTTGGCATGACACAGGACTGATAGTAGCACTCACCTTGATTTCTCCGGACAAGCTTTTTTCCGGATGCCCCAAACAATCGGAAAGGGGATTCATCAGAGAAAATGACTTTACCCCAGTCCTCAGCAGTCCAATCCCTATACTTGTTGCAGAATATCAGTCTGTACCTGATGTTTTTCCTGGAGAGATGGGGCTTTTTTGCTGCCCTTCTTGACACCAGGCCATCCTCCAAAAGTCTTGCAGATGCACTCACACCTGCCTGCTGCCATTCCTGAGCAAGCTCTGTACTGGTGGTACCCCGCAGCTGAATCAACTTTAGGAGACAGTCCTGGCACTTGCTGGACTTTCTTGGGCGCCCTGAAGCCTTCTTCACAACAACTGAACCGCTCTCCTTGAAGTTCTTGATGATCCGATAAATGGTTGATTTAGGTGCAATCTTACTGGCAGCAATATCCTTGCCTGTGAAGCCCTTTTAGTGCAAAGCAATGATGATGGCACTTGTTTCCTCGCAGGTAACCATGGTTGACAAAGGAAGAACAATGATTCCAAGCACCACCCTCTTTTTCAAGCTTCCAGTCTGTTATTCGAACTCGATCAGCATGACAGAGTGATCTCCAGCCTTGTCCTCGTCAACACTCGCACCTGTGTTAACGAGAGAATCACTGACATGATGTCAGCTGGTCCTTTTGTGGCAGGGCTGAAACGCAGTGGAAATGTTTTTTGGGGATTCAGTTCATTTGCATGGCAAAGAGGGACTTTGCAATTAATTGCAATTCATCTGATCACTCTTCATAACATTCTGGAGTATATGCAAATTGCCATCATACAAACTGAGGCAGCAGTTTGTGAAAATGAATATTTGTGTCATTCTTAAAACGATTGGCCACGACTGTACAGTATACCTCACGTTGCTGATCCTCTCCAACAGGCTCAGAAGTTGTAGTAAAAAATGTGGGTCAGTTAAAGGTAAAAATCCACAAAATAACTATTTTGGTATTTGTTTCATTAGTCCTCTATTGATTCAGTCCCAAACTGTTTTACATGTCAGTGATCAAGTTGTCAAGATTTAGAACTTTCAAAATACAGAAAGTTTCCCAGTATGATGCATTTTGCACCATATGACCTCTTGACGAGCTCGCTAGATGTTGGCTTAACCTTTTTATTGTGGTGGGCTAAATCAGGATCACACAGAGTGTTTCTTGGTAGTCTTAAAACAAATCCACTTTGAAACAAATGAATACACCTCACACACATGGTTGTGGGCTTAAAACAAGAACACACCAATACAGATATGGAGTTGAAATATTTCAATTTTACCTTTTGAGTTTGCATCCCAATATTGCACTTTTTACACATCACAGAAGACTGAAATATAACAAAACTGTTTGATAGTGAAACACCGGATTTTCAGTGGGTTTTATGTTTATTAATTATGAAAAAGAACAATAGCATTCCACCCATGAGGCCACTAGACTACAGGAAATGGATCTATGGTTGCAACACTACCCCCTTCCTTCAGGAGAGTGTGTCCCCACACTTACTATACCAACTCCCTCACGTGTACACGTCTCTTGGAAGGCCTCAAGGGCACCATCCGACTTCTGAAACCAATGTAGTGAATTCTGGGGGAAGCCCCGACTGGGACTCAACCTCTGATCCAGCGTCTGTCAAGCCAACACCTTAACAGTTACACTAAGAGGTTCGTAGTAGCTACAGCGCATTCAGAAAGTATTCAGACCACTTCATTTCCCCCACATTGTTACTTTACAGCCTTATTTTAAAATGTATTAAATGTTTCCCTCGTCAATCTACACACCGCATAATGACAAAGTGAAAACATGTTGTTTAGAATTTTTATCACATTTATTACAAACAAAAAACAGAAATACCTTCTTTACATAAGTATTCTGACCCTTTGTTATGAGACTCGAAATTGAGCTCCGGTGCATCCTGTTTCCATTGATCATCCTTGAGATGTTTCTACAACTTGATTGGAGTCAACCTGTGGTAAATTCAATTGATTGGACATGATTTGGATAGGCAAACACTGTCTATATAAGGTCCCATAGTTGACAGTTTAGAGTAAAAACTAAGCCATGAGGTCGAAGGAATTGTCCGTAGAGCTCCGAGACAGGCAGAGATCTTGGGAAGGGTGCCAAAACATTTCTGCAGCATTTAAGGTCCCCAAGAACACAGTGGCCTCCATCATTCTTAAATAGAAGAAGATTGGAACCACTAAGACTCTTCCTTTAGCTGGCTGCCCAGCCAAACTGAGCAATCGGAGGAGAAGGGTCTTGATCAGGGAGGTGACCAAGAACCCAATGGTACTACTCTGACAGAGCTCCCGAGTTCCTCTATGGAGATGGGAAAATCTCTCAGAAGGAAAACCATCTGTGCACCGCTCCACCAATCAGGCCTTTATGTTCGAGTGGCCAGACAGAAGCCACTCCTCAGCCCACTTGGAGTTTGTCAAAGGCACCTAAAGGACTCAGAGCATGAGAAACAACATTCTCTGGTCTGATAAAACCAAGACTGAACTTTGGCCTAAATGCCAAGCGTCACATCTGGAGGAAACTTGCCACCATCCCTATGGTGAAGCACGGTGGTGGAAGCATCATACTGTGGGGATGTTTTACAGGATAGTCAGGATCCAGGGGAAAGATGAACGGAGCAAAGTACAGAGAGATCCTTGATGAAAATCTGCTCCAGAGCTCTGAGGACCTCAGACTGGGGCGAAGACTGTGAATGTCCTTGAGTGGCCCAGCCAGAGCCTGGATTTGAAACTGATCGAACATCTCTGGAGAGACCTGAAAATAGCTGTGCAGCTACTCTCCCCGTCCAACCTGACAGAGCTTGAGAGGATCTGCAGAGAAGACTGAGAGGAACACCCCAAATACAGGTGTGCCAAGCATCCCTAAGAAGACTCGAGGCTGTAATTGCTGTCAAATGTGCTTCAGCAAAGTACTGAGTAAAGGGTCTGAATACTAATGTAAATGTGATATTTGCATTTTTTAAATTTTACACACACAGAAAAAATGTCTAAAAATCTGTTTTTGCTTTGACATTATGGGGTATTGTGTGTGGATTAATGAAGGGGAAAAAATGATTTCATTAATTTTCGAATAAGGCTGTAACGTAACAAAATGTGGAAAAGATGAGGTCTGAGTACTTTCCAAATGCACTGTAATTCCAAAAATGTATGTAGCAATTGCAGATTCTAGCTTCAAGGTGGTTAAATGAGGGATACACTAATTAGCACTGTCTACTTACTATGTGATAGATGCTGTGTTTTGACACTTCAGTCTATTAGCTTCCACAAACTTTACTAATTTCTATAATCCATTGGTCCTTGTGTTGATTTTATAACAAATTTTAAATTCGTATTTACAACGACGGCCTACCCCAGATCAAACCCGGACGATGGTGGGCCAAATGTGCGCCGCCCTATGGGACTCCCAATCACAACCGGATGTTACGATACATCGGTGGAAGATAGGGTATTGAGACTAACCTGTACGATCTCCAGCATCTCCGCGCGGCTGATGTATCCGTTCCCATCCAGGTCGTACATGCTGAAGGCCCACTTGAGCTTCTGCTCCAGCTTGCCTCGTGACGTTACGCTCAGCGCGATGATGAACTCCCTGAAGTCTATCGTCCCGTCTGCGTTGGTGTCGAACGTGCGGAAGACGTGCTCGGAAAATTTGGAGGCGTCCCCGTACGGGAAGAAGTTGGCATAGATCTTCTTGAACTCATCTGCAGTCAGGTGGCCCGTGGGGCAGTCTTTTAGGAAGCCTCTGTACCACTCCTGGAGCTCGTGGTCGGTGAACTCTGTGTTCTCGCGCAGATCATTCAGCACCTCCGGCCGTAGCTTGCTGTTCTGTTTGCCCATGGCTGAGGCAGCCCCTCCTCTCGCCCAGTTTGTGTTTCTCTCCCTCCTTCAAGACAAGTCTTTTGACGTTTTCTTGTTTTCTTTCACAGTCTTGTGTTTTCCTTCACTCTGCAACGGACTCCTTTTTCCTGGAGGGGAATGGGCAGGGGGGTTGATGGAAGATAGCCTATAGAGAGGACAGAGAGAGAGAACCTGGTAATAGGGATACGTACACTAGGTATATTTTTTATCCTTTAGAAGGCTAGGATCCAGTTTGTTTGGAAAGAACCCATGACAACATCTGGCCAACTCTGAGTTAGCATCTGCATGACAACATCTGGCCAACTGAGGTAGAATCTGCATGACAACGTCTAGCCAGCTCTGAGGTAGAATCTGCATGACAACGTCTGGCCAACTCTTGAGGGAATGAGTTAAAATGTCATAAATGTCTAATTGATCAACAGCCCTGCCACAAGCCATTACTCATTCTAGTTCTCAATCAATGAAAACCAAACAGAAAAACTGAAGTCTTCAATAATGGTATAATCTGAAATGAGTCGACTTATATCTTGAAAACTTCACTACACACTTTTTTGGGATTGTATTAACAGCGGACTAATGAAAAAAAAAATATAGTTTTGAGTGAACTATCCCTTTAACATGCAGTGTACTCATTCACAAATGAAACAAACAAGAGGATACTAAGGCAACGAGCAGCTCAAAATATGAAACTCCAGCTGTCCGTAATGAAATACAATGAGATCTACATTTTTTTTTAGATAAATCGCTTTATGCATCTGATGGAAAACCTACAACACATAAATTAGCTGGTTAATCCTGACTAATTTGCCAATTAATTTGTCTATTAGGAGATGAAAACTTCACATGCAGCGCATATTCATTAGGCATCATTATTGACCTTAAAGAAAAATGTTTACATCATTAGAATGTTTTACAAATATGTCTAAATGGTTTTTCAAATACATGTGTGATTTTCCATTGTCGTGAGTTTAGCTATGCACACTGAGTGTATTAGTTGTGTGTATGCCTTTATATTTGAGTGTCTGATAATCCATTAATTAATAAGACTGCATTACGATTAATGAGAAACAACTACCATCTGCTATAAAATAAACACTAGTTTCAGATGAAGACAGGAAGATGGAAGGTACTATACAGGACATGATGAACTACAGGAAGATGAAAGGGACTATACAGGACATGATGAACTACAGGAAGATGGAAGGTACCATAGAGGACATGATGAACTACAGGAAGATGGAAGCTACTATGCAGAACATGATGAACTACAGGAAGATGAAAGGGACTATACAGGATATGATGAACTACAGGAAGATGGAAGGTACCATACAGGACATGATGAACTACAGGAAGATGGAAGGTACCATAGAGGACATGATGAACTACAGGAAGATGGAAGGTACCATAGAGGACATGATGAACTACAGGAAGATGGAAGCTACTATACAGAACATGATGAACTACAGGAAGATGGAAGGTACCATACAGGACATGATGAACTACAGGAAGATGGAAGGTACCATAGAGGACATGATGAACTACAGGAAGATGGAAGGTACCATAGAGGACATGATGAACTACAGGAAGATGGAAGGTACAGTACTATAGAGGACATGATGAACTACAGGAAGATGGAAGGTACCATAGAGGACATGATGAACTACAGGAAGATGGAAGGTACCATAGAGGACATGATGAACTACAGGAAGATGGAAGGTACAGTACTATAGAGGACATGATGAACTACAGGAGACTAGATGGAAGGTACTATACAGGACATGATGAACTACAGGAAGATGGAAGGTACTATACAGGGCATGATGAACTACAGGAAGATGGAAGGTACAGTACTATAGAGGACATGATGAACTACAGGAAGATGGAAGGTACCATAGAGGACATGATGAACTACAGGAAGATGGAAGGTACCATAGAGGACATGATGAACTACAGGAAGATGGAAGGTACAGTACTATAGAGGACATGATGAACTACAGGAAGATGGAAGGTACTATAGAGGACATGATGAACTACAGGAAGATGGAAGGTACAGTACTATAGAGGACATGATGAACTACAGGAAGATGGAAGGTACTATACAGGACATGATGAACTACAGGAAGATGGAAGGTACTATACAGGACATGATGAACTACAGGAAGATGGAAGGTACTATACAGGACATGATGAACTACAGGAAGATGGAAGGTACTATACAGGACATGATGAACTACAGGAAGATGGAAGGTACTATACAGGACATGATGAACTACAGGAAGATGGAAGGTACTATACAGGGCATGATGAACTACAGGAAGATGGAAGGTACTATACAGGACATGATGAACTACAGGAAGATGGAAGGTACTATACAGGACATGATGAACTACAGGAAGATGGAAGGTACAGTACTATAGAGGACATGATGAACTACAGGAAGATGGAAGGTACAGTACTATAGAGGACATGATGAACTACAGGAAGATGGAAGGTACCATAGAAGACATGATGAACTGCAATCTTGCATTGTGGTATTACACAATAGCTATTTTTTCTGTGTGAGGGTTCTTTCCTCTTTTGTCCTCTATTTCTCCTCTATTGTTCTTCAAGCAAGATGGAGGCCGATGACATCACATCAGAACATCAGACCAACTCCTTGAAAGCCCTACTCCTTCCACTTTGCAGTTGTGTCTAAACACCCTTTAGTTTGTGTACTCTACTGTTTTTATACTTTTGAGTTTAGCGTTCAAGGTTTGCAGAACCGTATCTCAATCAAGGATGCATTTTTAATCAAAGGGATGTGGAATGAGCAAGTTCGAGTTTTTCATCATGGGTCTTGTTCTGGTGGCAGCTCTGCCGAGTGAATCTGATTTTCAACCAAACCTTAATCACACTGCTAACCCTAATGCCTAACCCTAACCTCAAATTAGGAACAAAAATATATATTTTTTCTTTAAAAAAAAAATACAATTTAGCCAGTTTTAACTTTGCAGCTGGCCTATCTAAGGGGAAATCGATCAGTTCTGCCTCCAGGGCAAGACTCGTGACAATAAACGTCAACTTGCATAGAGTCATAATAAACGCTAACCTACGGCCTGACCCATCTCCTTATGTATTCCTAACCCCCTGTTGCAAAAAGTGACATCCAAAAAACATATAACATTTTACATTTATATTTGAGTAATTTAGCAGACACTCTTATCCAGAACGACGTACAGTAGTGGGTGTATACATCTTCATACTGCCCCCGGTGGGAATCAAATCAATATACAACCCAAAAGGCTCCTAGCGTCCCATGCATGTTTTCTTTAACCTAAACACTAAAACTAAGGACATTTATACATATGAAAGTCACTACCCTGGTTTAGTTCCTGGAGTGTTTGTGAGAATTCAACAGAATACGTTTTGCTTTCACAAAACACTTTCAGGGTGCAATTAGCAAAACGCACATTCTACATGACGTTCGTGAGATTGTTTACAACGGGCACAAAAGTTCCACGCGACTCGCGCTGCCGAGTCACAATACCTGGTAATCTGGTCCTGGATCTTGGACCCACTACCAAACGCTCCAGTATCTGGATCATAAGAGGATATGTGAAAGTGGCCTAAAACTGAAACTAAGGGGCTGGATTCAATCCGTGTCGCCGAAGTATCGTGGAAGATCGGCATTAAAATATAAAGGTAATTACCGATTGAGCCGACATATGCAGTGTTTACGGTGAATGCAGTCTCCGCTTTTAATTGCCAATCGCGCTATAAAGCTGATCTCGAGCACTACGGATTGAATAGAGCCTTAAATAATATTAAAACAAAATATAAATATCTGTATACAACTTCAACTAAACAAACAATAGCAAATCAGGTCTAAAAAACTACCTGAAACTAAACTGAATTCAAGATACATGTATAATATAAACACTATAATAATATTGGTGTGTGTCTGTGTGGGAGACCTGCTAGTGGGTCTAATGCCCTGATGTGAGTAGATGGAGCATGCAGCATGGAGCATTCTCTGTGGAAATCTCATATCAGGGCATTAGAGCCCTGCCACACACACATTAAGTGGTGCTGGATGATCATTGACTGTAGGAGGGGTCGAATGCTTCGGCCTGCTAGTCAACTCAAATATCATTGTAGCAGACACTCAAGTCAATTCCAGTCCAAACTGCTTAATAGGACTAAGCCAGGGGGAAAGTAGGGAGCACATATTGTTACACTATATTCGCATGGCAAATAGAATGATCAATGTCGGTCTTGGGGGGCAGAATCCCTTCTGCTTTACATCCTCTCCTTCGAATAAGGGACTGATTCAGACCTGGGACACCAGATGAGTGCAATTAACTACTAGGTAGAAACAAAACAGTTTTTCAACCCTTCAGAACCGTAATTGAACAGCCCTGGCTTGGAACAAGCATCCCCAGGAGAGGGAATATTTTGGGCAGACAGGATGGATAACTGTCATAATGACAGTCATCCACAATGACAGTCATCCACAATGACAGTCAGCCATAATGACAGTCAGCCATAATGACAGTCATCCATAATGACAGTCATCCATAATGACAGTCAGCCATAATGACAGTCATCCATAATGACAGTCATCCATAAAGACAGTCAGCCATAATGACAGTCAGCCATAATGACAGTCAGCCACAATGACAGTCAGCCACAATGACAGTCAGCCATAATGACAGTCAGCCATAATGACAGTCAGCCAAAATAGCGTTCCACATGACAAACATTTTTTTTGTTGTTGGTTCAAATCAAACTGTGTATCGTATTGGCAGATGCTTGGCACCCCCTGGCTTGGCACCCCCTGGCTTGGTTGTGTATTATGTTGGCAGGTGCTTGGCACCCCCTGGCTTGGCACCCGTTGGCTTGGCTGTGTATTGTGTTGGCAGGTGCTTGGCACCCCTGGCTTGGTTGTGTATTATGTTGGCAGGTGCTTGGCACCCCTGGCTTGGCACCCGTTGGCTTGGCTGTGTATTGTGTTGGCAGGTGCTTGGCACCCCTGGCTTGGCTGTGTATTGTGTTGGCAGGTGCTTGGCACCCCCCTGGTTTGGCTGTGTATTGTGTTGGCAGGTGCTTGGCACCCCTGGCTTGGCACCCCCTGGCTTGGCTGTGTATTGTGTTGGCAGGTGCTTGAAACCCCTGGCTTAGGTCCCAGTGAGTCCTTTGTGTGATGGTCCGACAGCTGGCACTATGCCCTCAGAGCCAGGAAGCCAGGGCTTTGGGGCCTTCTGGGACTTCCCTGGGTGGTTTTCTAAGGACTGCTGCACTCACTACCCCATAATCACAAACTGGTTGAATCGATGTTTTTCCACATCATTTCAACAGAAAAATGCAATGTGATGACATTGTGGAAAACTGATTGGATTTGAAAAAAGTCTCAATGTAAAGGAATTTGGTAAATATGTCCTTTTAAAAATGTTTTAAATCCAATGTCATGGTTAAATTATTTGTTGATTTTCATGTTGAATTATTATTAGTGGACAACTCAATTAAATGTAAATCAAACTAGATGTTGAACTGAAGGGGTATTGTTTCACCTCACAACAATAGTGAGCGCAGGGTTCAGACTGTTCAACCAGGGCTAGGTTTAGTAGTTCAATCAAATCTGCACAAAAAAAAAACAATGTTCCTGTCTGCACCTTGAGAAGACTTGCTTCAGATCCTATAACTGGGACTAAGCTAACTGGTTTGGGACAGATCAACTGTTATACATTTCATATGTATGCATGTACACTGAACAAACATATTAACACAACATGCAACAATTTCAAACATGGCGACGGATAACAGGGATGGAAACACATTTCTGCACACAATTTGAGCGAATAATCTTTTTGTGCGTATGGAAACGGTCTGGGAGTCTTTTATTTCAGCTCATGAAAACATGGGACCAACACTTTACATGTTGCGTTTTATATTTTTTGTTGATTGTATTTTTCTCCATGCAGGGAAATATCCGCTTTTCGAAAGTGCAGGTTTATTGAGGACACCAAAGTTAACACACTATTGTAACGCTTCTGAAATATTCTCCTCATAACATTGTCGTGTTGCTGTTTGTTGCGACCTGGCTACCTGCCAAACTTTTCATTTATTACTTTTAATAACCATTTAACACATTTACGAACATCTTAGTTTTTTTCTCGCTCAACTTTCTTCATTCAACTTTCAACCTCGCACGCTTTAATACTTGGATACCAACAACCGAGCCAGGCTACCAAGAGCTGGACTCATTCAACGCTCTCTTTGGGTGTTCCCTCCACGGCTGTGGATGCCCCTCCAGCTACCTCTCCCTGTCCTAGTCAATAAACTGCCTGGGTACAGCCTGGACCACCGCGGCCCCCTTCCTCTGGGCCGTGCTCTCTCGATCAGAGCTCTGTCCCTTTGGCTGTTGAGGCCTGCACACAGCCCTCTTCTCAGGTGAGTTCTTTGGCTCTGGCCTCACAATCTGCTTTGAGACACGGCAGATGCTGGATCATTCCGGGCTATTGTGATAGGTTCGATGTTGAGGCATATATCTAAACCTGGGGCAACGACTTTGTGTTTTCCTGGGCAAAAGTTCAGGATATCACCAGGTTGCTTCCTGGGCTGTGTGTCAGGGAATGATACTGTCATGGTTCATGGGGGTCAAAGTTCAGGACACCATCAGGTTGCTTCCCGAGGCTGTGTGTCAGGGAATTATACTGTCATTGATCATGTGGGGTCAAATGGCATTATGAAAGGCAGCTCAGAACAGCTGAAGATGGATTTTAAAGAATTGATTGGGTCACTACTTGTCACCAACAAACGCCCCATAATATCTGTCCCTCTGCCCTTCCTAAATTGTGGCATTGAACGGTTCAGCAGGCTTTTATCCCTCCATAACTGGCTACCAGACTATGGCAGCTCTGTGGGTGTATTATTTATTGACAATTTTGATACCTTCTGGAAACAATGATGGAATTATAAAGAGGATGGGATCCACCCAAATCATTTGGGTTCCTGGTTCCTTTCACAGCATTGTAAGGCTGTGTTGACACAATGACTTATCAATGACCCAAGCCCAGCTCAGCTAATCCCTACCATTGTGTCGCTGAGTTGGCATAATGCTTAAGCAAATGTACATTATCCCAGGGGCGTTGGAAGACAATGTAAGTAACCTAATGTATGTCCCTCTTACTACCCTGAATGGCTCTGCTGATCCTACAGCTATTGTATGCAGCAATCATATGCCTATGAACCATTTATACTGTTAGCACTGAGGTGGTGTGTCCTAGTAGGAAGTCCACTGTGTGCAGCATTTGTTTCACCTGTCCTCGTGCTTGTCTCGACCTCCCTCCATGTGTAACCCATCCAGGTGTAACCCATCCAGGTGTACCCCCTCCAGGTGTAACCCATCCAGGTGTAACCCCTCCAGGTGTAACCCCTCCAGGTGTAACCCATCCAGGTGTAACCCATCCAGGTGTAACCCATCCAGGTGTCGCCCATCTTCCCACTATCCTGTGTATTTATACCTGTGTTCTCTGTTTGTCTGTTGCCAGTCATCTTCTCTGGTCAGGTTTTATCAACATGCTTTTCCGTCTTCCTTTTTTAAAATCAAGTTCTATTTGCTAGTTTTCCTGGTTCTGATTATTCTGCCTGCCCTGACCCCGAGCCTGCCTGCTGTCCTGTACCTGTCTGACTCTGACCTAATTACGAACCTCTGCCTGCACTGACCCCGAGCCTGCCTGCCTGCCATCCTGTACCTGTCTGACTATGACCTAAATACGAACCTCTGCCTGTCCTGACCCCGAGCCTGCCTGCCTGCCTGCCATCCTGTACCTGCCTGACTCTGACCTGATCACAAACCCCTGCCTGTATTCGAACTGCCCTTTGCCTGCCCCGTGTTTACAATAAATTATCTGACAACTGTACAGTCTACTTCCTGTGTCTGTATCTGGGTCATAGCCTGAGTCGTGATGCAGTGGTAGCAATACATGGTTATAAGAACTATAGAAAAGACAGAAATGCCAAAGGTGGAGAAGTGGCTGTTTATATTCAGAACCACATTCCTGTAAAGCTTAGAGAGGATCTAATGTTAAATACTGTTGAAGTAATATGGCTACAGGTTCATCTGCCTCACCTAAAACCCATTCTGGTGGGAAGCTGCTATAGACCACCAAGTGCTAACAGTCAGTATCTGGATAACATGTGTGAAATGCTTGATAATGTGATATCAATAGAGAAGTATATTTCCTGGGAGATTTCAATATTGACTGGCTATCATCAGGCTGCCCACTCAAGAGAAATCTACAAACTGTAACTAGTGCCTGTAACCTGGTACAGGTTAACAATCAGCCTATCAGGGTTAATAATCAGCCTATCAGGGTTAACAATCAGCCTATCAGGGTTAACAATCAGCCTATCAGGGTTAACAATCAGCACAGGAATGAAATCAACCAACATGTATTGATCAAATCTTTACTAATGCTGCAGAAATTTGTTTGAAAGCAGTATCCGAATCCATTTGATATAGTGATCACAATATAGTAGCCATATCTAGGAAAACCAAAGATCCATATCCTAAGGCTGGGCCTAATATAGTGTATAAGAGGTCATACAATAAGTTTTGTAGCGATTCATATGTTGTTAGTCTGTGGTGTGTAATGTGGAGCAACCAGACGCTGCACTTGACACATTTATGAAATTGCTTATCCCAGTTACTAATAAGCATGAATCCATTAAGAAAATTACTGTAGGCCTCCCGGGTGGCGCAGTGGTTAAGGGCGCTGTACTGCAGCGCCAGCTGTGCCATCAAAGTCCCTGGGTTCGCGCCCAGGCGCTATCGTAACCGTGAGGGAGGTCCGTGGGGTGACGCACAATTGGCCTAGCGTCGTCTGGGTTAGGGAGGGCTTGGTCGGTAGGGATGTCCTTGTCTCATCGCGCACCAGTGACTCCTGTGGCGGGCCGGGTGCAGTGCGCGCTAACCAAGGTTGCCAGGTGCACGGTGTACCCTCCGACACATTGGTGCGGCTGGCTTCCGGGTTGGATGCGCGCTGTGTTAAGAAGCAGTACGGCTGGTTGGGTTGTGTATCGGAGGATGCATGACTTTCAACCTTCATCTCTCCCGAGCCCGTACGGGAGTTGTAGTGATGAGACAAGATAGTAGCTACTACAACAATTGGATTCCATGAAATTGGGGAGAAAAAGGGGTAAAAAAAAACAACAACAAATTTTTTTTAAATTACTGTAAACACTGTTAAATCCCTGTGTAGTGATGAGGAATTGAAAAACTGTATGGTTGAGAGGGATGAGGAAAAATAAATGGCAAATAGTTCTGGCTGTACAACCGATTGGCAAACGTACTGCAAATTGAGAAATCATGTGACTAAACTGAATAAAAATAAGAAACTACACAATGAAACCAATATATACAGTGGGGCAAAAAAAGTATTTAGCCACCAATTATGCAAGTTCTCCCACTTAAAAAGATGAGAGAGGCCTGTAATTTTCATCGTAGGTACACTTCAACTATGACAGACATAATGAGAAAAATGCAAATTGCAAATTATGGTGGAAAATAAGTATTTGGTCAATAACAAAGTTTGTTCGTTGTTCATTCTTTTAATAAAGAGAATGTACGCATACCACGCATACCAATTGGTCTCCTTCATACGACGAACGTGACAACTACACATCCAAGTATATCTGACCAAATTATGAAAGGCAAGCATTGCAATTTTGAATCCCGTAAAGTAAGTGTGGAAGCGGTGAAAAAAGTATTGTTGTCTATCAATAACGACATGGCACCAGGGTCTGACAACTTGGATGGAGGATAATAGCAGAGTTTATTGCCATTCCTATTTGCCATATCTTCAATTTAAGCCTACTCAAAAGTGTGTGCCCTCAGGCCTGGAGGGAAGCAAAAGTTATTCCCCTACCTAAGTAAACCCCCCTTAACTGGCTGAAATAGCCAACCAATCAGCCTGTTACCAACTCTTAGTAAACTTCTGGAAAAAATGGTGTTTGACCAGATACAATGCTATTTACAGTAAACAAATTGACAACAGACTATCAGCACGCTTATAGGGAAGGACATTCAACAAGCAGAACACTTACACAAATGACTGATGATTGGATGAGAGAAATTGATGATAAAAAGATTGTGGGGGCTGTCTTGTTAGACTTCAGTGCGGTTTTGGCATTATCGATCATAGTCTGTTGCTGGAAAAACATATGTGTTATGGCTTTACACCCCCTGCTATACTGTGGATAAAGAGTTACCTGTCAAATGGAACACAGAAGGTGTCATGTAAGCCTTTCTAACATAATCTAGGTAGAATCAGGAATTCCCCAGGGTAGAGTCTACGCCCCTTACTTTTTTGCAATCTTTACTAACGACATGCCACAGAGATACACACTGAGTAAAGGCATTGTGTCTCTGTATGCGGATGCCTCAACACTATACAGGACAGCTACCACAGCGACTGAAAGGACTGCAACACTTATCAAAGAGCTGCAATTAGTTTCAGAATGAGTGGCAAGGGATAAGTTAGTCCTAAATATTTCAAAAACTGAAAGCATTGCATTTGGGACAAATCATTCACAAAATCCTAAACCTTAAACTAAATCTTGTAATGAATAATGTGGTAATTGAGCAAGTTGAGGAGACTAAACTGTTTGGAGTAACCCGGGATTGTGAACTGTCATAGTCAAAACATATTGATACAACAGTAGCTAGGATGGGGAGAAGTCTGTCCATAATAAAGTGCTACTCTGCGTTCAAACCTCTTCAACCTATTGGGGGCGATATGTCATTATTGGATAAAAAAACGTGCCCGTTTTAAGCGCAATATTTTGTCACGAAAAGATGCTCAACTATGCATATAATTGGCAGCTTTGGAAAGAAAACACTCTGACGTTTTCAAAACTGCAAAGATATTATCTGTGAGTGCCACAGAACTCATGCTACAGGTGAAACCAAGATGAAAGAGATATGTGAAAAACACCTTGAGGATTGGTTCTAAACAACGTTTGCCATGTTTCAGTCGATATTATGGAGTTAATTTGGAAAAAAGTTCGGCGTTTTTTTTGTAGCCAAACGTGACGCACCAAACGGACCGATTTCTCCTGCACAAATAATCTTTCAGGAAAAACTGAACATTTGCTATCTAACTGAGAGTCTCCTCATTGAAAACATCCAAAGTTCTTCAAAGGTAAATTATTTATTTGAATGTTTTTCTGGTTTTTGGGAAAATGTTGCCTGCTGATGCTAACGCTAAATGCTACGCTAGCTACGCTAGCTATCAATACTGTTACACAAATGCTAGTTTTGCTATGGTTGAGAAGCATATTTTTGAAAATCTGAGATGACAGTGTTGTTAACAAAAGGCTAAGCTTGAGAGCTAGCATATTAATTTCAATTCATTTGCGATTTTCATGAATAGTTAACGTTGCGTTATGGTAATGAGCTTGAGGCTGTATTCACGATCCCGGATCCGGGATGGCTAGTATCAACACTATCAGCAAGGCAGGTCCTAAAGGCCCTAGTTTTGTCGCACCTCGACTACTGTTCAGTTGTGTGGTCAGGTGCCACAAAGAGGGACTTAGGCAAATTGCAGATGACAGCATAGCTGGTCCTTGGATGTACACAGAGAGCTAACATTAATAATATGCATGTTAATCTCTCCTGGCTAAAAGTGGAGGAGAGATTGACTTCATCACCACTTCTATTTGTGAGAGGTATTGACATGTTGAATGCACCGTGCAGTTTGCCAGTAGTTTAAACTACTGGCACACAGATCGGACACCCATGCATACCCCACAAGACATGCCACCAGAGGTCTCTTCACAGTCCCCAAGTCCAGAACAGACTATGGTAGGCGCACGGTACTACATAGAGCCATGACTACATGGAACACTATTCCACATCAAGTAACTGATGCAAGCAGTAGAATCAGATTTTTAAAAACAGATACAAAAACACCTTATGGAACAGCAGGGACTGTGAAGAGACACACACACACACACACACACACACACACACACACAGAGGTACAGACACATGCATACAAACACACGATAACATACGCACTATACACAATGTTGTGGATATGTGGTAGTAGAGTAGGGGCCTGAGGGCACACACTTAAAATGTAGTGAAATCTGTTGTGAATGTCTTGTAATGTTTTAAAAATATTATAACTGCCTTAATTTTGCTGGACCCCAGGAAGAGTAGCTGATGCCTTGGCAGCAGCTAATGGGGATCCATAATCAATCCAAATCCAACTCAAACTGTAACATTTAAAGTCACATTGCTCAATGCTCTGGCCACATCTGCAGTGACCGAGGGTTAGCTCAATGATTGTGTTCATGTCAGAAAAAGTTATATACGTTATTAACTTCCTGATTTACCTTCAACCTGACAATTGTTTACTTTATATTACATTGACTAATTATAATACTTTGACATTACATTCACTATTAGTAATGCTTTATGACAATACATTCACTATTAGTAATGCTTTATGACATTACATTCACTATTAGTAATGCGTTATGACAATACATTCACTATTAGTAATACTTTATGACTTCACATTCCCTATTAGTAATGCTTTATGACATCACATTCACTATTAGTAATGCTTTATGACAATACATTCACTATTAGTAATGCTTTATGACATCACATTCACTATTAGTAATGCTTTATGACAATACATTCACTATTAGTAATGCTTTATGACATCACATTCACTATTAGTAATGCTTTATGACATCACATTCACTATTAGTAATGCTTTATGACATCACATACACTATTAGTAATGCTTTATGACATCACATTCACTATTAGTAATGCTTTATGACATCACATTCACTATTAGTAATGCTTTATGACATCACATTCACTATTAGTAAAGCTTTATGACATCACATTCACTATTAGTAATGCTTTATGACATCACATTCACTATTAGTAATGCTTTATGACAACACATTCACTAATAGTAATGCTTTATGACATCACATTCACTAATAGTAATGCTTTATGACATCACATTCACTAATAGTAATGCTTTATGACATCACATTCACTATTAGTAATGCTTTATGACAATACTTTCACTATTAGTAATGCTTTATGACATCACATTCACTATTAGTAATGCGTTATGACATTACATTCACTATTAGTAATGCTTTATGACATCACATTCACTATTAGTAATGCTTTATGACAATACATTCACTATTAGTAATGCTTTATGACAACACATTCACTATTAGTAATGCTTTATGACATCACATTCACTATTAGTAATGCTTTATGACATCACATTCACTATTAGTAATGCTTTATGACAATACATTCACTATTAGTAATGCTTTATGACATCACATTCACTATTAGTAATGCTTTATGACAATACATTCACTATTAGTAATGCTTTATGACATCACATTCACTATTAGTAATGCTTTATGACATCACATTCACTATTAGTAATGCTTTATGACATCACATTCACTATTAGTAATGCTTTATGACAATACATTCACTATTAGTAATGCTTTATGACATCACATTCACTATTAGTAATGCTTTATGACATCACATTCACTATTAGTAATGCTTTATGACATCACATTCACTATTAGTAATGCTTTATGACAATACATTCACTATTAGTAATGCTTTATGACATCACATTCACTATTAGTAATGCTTTATGACAATACATTCACTATTAGTAATGCTTTATGACATCACATTCACTATTAGTAATGCTTTATGACAATACATTCACTATTAGTAATGCTTTATGACATCACATTCACTATTAGTAATGCTTTATGACATCACATTCACTATTAGTAATGCTTTATGACATCACATTCACTATTAGTAATGCTTTATGACATCACATTCACTATTAGTAATGCTTTATGACAATACATTCACTATTAGTAATGCTTTATGACAATACATTCACTATTAGTAATGCTTTATGAAATCACATTCACTATTAGTAATGCTTTATGACATCACATTCACTATTAGTAATGCTTTATGACAATACATTCACTATTAGTAATGCTTTATGACATCACATTCACTATTAGTAATGCTTTCTACCTTCCCCTCCTCTAATCCCGATTCCCTCCTTTACTGAGTGCCTCCTCTCCCCTTATCTAATAACCAGGAAGGAAGAATAAGGAAGGAGAACTAGATACCAATCTCTAACTTCCTGGGATACACAAACACATCATAACACTGGAGTCTCGTTTAAATGATGAGTTGAGTTGTAACTTAAGCAAATACATGTTGTGATTAAAGATAGGAGGGGAGTGCCTTAGTTTTTGTCAGCCAGTCAGAATGATTAGACTAAGTCTGAAAGGAGTGTGACTTATCTGGACAGGGTGAGGCTTTAGGAAACATACAGTAGTGTATGATCCATCATTTTAAACCTTCTGGAAATGATTCAGAAAAAGAAATCATCCAATCATCATAATAAGAAACATTTAGAGGGTGGGACAACAACAAGGAATAAGAAAAACAGGAAGTGGAAAGTCGAGCAGCCCCAAAATATCCTGTGGGCTGCTGGGTAACAAAAGGGCCATCCACTTCCTGGTGTGGCGTTTTGGCCATCGCCTCCGTTCATCAAGGGAAGGAAGTCATTGTGGATGACAATAGGCTTGGAGAGCATACCCAGCCTGGACACACACACACACACACACACACACAGACAGAGTGAAGGAAGGATCTATTTTTATTACTGTGGCACATTGATTGAAATGTAAAATCTGTGTCCTGTGTCTCACCACATTAAGTATTTTGTATAAATAACTTCCTTAATTTCTTTCTCTCACCTTCTGTTTCTGTCTAACGGGGTATGCCTTCTCCCAGGGTGCACCACACATGAAATGAGATGACACTGCACACTCTTAAAAGCCCAGTGCAGCCAAAAGTGTGATTTTCTTGTGTTATATTTCCACACTATGATGTTGGAATAATACTGTGAAATTATGAAAATGATGATAATATCCTTTTAGTGTCAGAGCTGTATGGAAAGACCTACCTGAAATTTCAGCCTGTTTTGGTGGGATGGAGTTTTGGCCTGTGACATCACCAGGTGGAAAATTAGTTAAAGATGAATTCCAGGATCTTAACCAATAAATTCGTAACATATAGTACGAATTGGATTCGTGACGTAGTACACAACAAAAACAGGGATTACTTTTGGCCACTTTCAAAACCACTGGCTGAAATTAAACAAAAGTTTGACAGTGTAGGCCTCCTGAGTGGCGCAGTGGTCTAAGGCTTTGAATCGCAGTGCTAGCTGCTATTTTTGTGTATTTTTGCCTATTTTAATTGAAAACAATAGCAGTAAGGTGCTTAATTGTCACCTAGAAAGGATTTGATATTGAGATAAAAACGGCCGCATTGGACCTTTAAAGCAACACTATTAGGACACAGGGCTACATTCAGTAGCCAAACGTTATCGAACATTGCAGATACAAGTGCCACAAACAGCCAATGGGATGCTTTGATGTGCATACATGTCAGGAATATGCTATGTAGAATAAACATGCCTATCTGAACGTTCCAAAAGGTTGTGTCCTGCTGAACGCTCCCCAAGACGGGAAGGGCGAGCGATTTCCTGTGAAAACACGATGTTAGGAAACGGAATTCCCCACCGTACCTCTCCCCTATCTTAGGGACACGTTCTGAATGTCTCCATGTTGCTAATGACTTACTGTAACACGTCTACCTGCACTCGTCCCTCCTTTTAAAATTCACCTCTGTTTTTAGTTGATACAATGCAAGGAGACCAACAGAGACCCTCCAGTGGACCGTTACGTTCTAAAGCTGTCAATCATAGTACATGATGCCAGTTCCTCAGTCATTATCAGTGACAGTCATGATGTTTAGCTCTAACCTTTTCGAAAGTGTGCTAACCACAAATTGCTCAATAAATTCAGGACATCGCTAGACTTCAGTGATCGAGACAGTTCATAGTATTTATCGTAGACTCCCTTTGCAACGTTAAAAGAAACAATAAGGAGTTGACACAATAACAGATTGCCTGAGGGGCCATCTTGGCCCCCTCTGTGTACAGCACCACTTTCGACTACAATCCAACTCAGTGAAGCACGTTTCAGGGAATCCAATCAATCCCAATGTTTTCACAGAGAGAGAGAGATGATCAATCCAACTCAGCACGTTTCAGGGAATCCAATCGATCCCAATGTTTTCACACAGAGAGAGATGATCCCTTTAGCTTTGGGCTCAGTTCCTTCCTCTGGCACTTGCAGGCTTCTTGTGTGTTGTCTAATCTATAATAATTAGTTTTAGATTTCTAACTCACTGTCCTTTTAAACGCAAGTCCTTGGCTTGAAGCACCATTATATTTATATTAAATGAATGCGTGAATAAAATTAAAGGATTTCACGATCAGACAAGTCAGGTGACGTACTGATTTAATCAAAGCATCAAATGTTCTAAAGCAGAATTTGGTGAAAAAACAGGACTGATGATTTTTGCAACGTCAGTTCCAAATTAATTTCCAAATGTGTTAGTACACTACTGTATAGCTACCAACCATATTATATATCATATATATATATATATATATATTAAACAGCAAAAAATGTCATTCCCAAAAGGAATGCATTTGATAGTCCTTGAATCGTTCTTTTGACTTTCTCCAGTTCAACTATTCGTAACGGCCAATTACAACAGCGGCCAATTACAACAGCGGCCAATTACAACAGCTAAACTCTAAAGTCCTAATGGCAGCAGGTCCTTAATACATGGAGACAGGGCATCCCTATCGTCACATATCAAATACAAAAACACTCAGACAGACAGACAGGGGATCCCTATCGTCACATATCAAATACAAAAACACTCAGACAGACAGACAGGGCATCCCATATCAAATACAAAAACATCAGACAGACAGACAGACAGGGTCACATATCAAATACAAAAACACTCAGACAGACAGACAGGGATCCCTATCGTCACATATCAAATACAAAAACACTCAGACAGACAGACAGACAGACAGACAGACAGGGGATCCCTATCATCACATATCAAATACAAAAACACTCAGACAGACAGACAGGGGATCCCTATCGTCACATATCAAATACAAAAACACACATAAACACTCAGACAGACAGACAGGACACACACACAGACAGACAGGACGCACAGACAGACAGGACAGACAGACAGACAGACAGTACACACAGAGAGGACACACACAAACACACACACACACACACACTCCAAATAACAGCTACACATGCAATAGTTTTTGCATGACTTTCAAATGTTCCTCTCTTTCTCTCTCCCAGAATAAGCGTGCATATCTAGTCAGCTTACCACATGGAACTCTGACTCCCTCTTCTTCTCTCCACTGTCTTCTCTAAGCCAGAGTGTAACAGGATTCAGAGGGGCTCATCTGATCTGATCATAGTCGAGGCCCCCAGGCAAAACCACCGCTACTCCGCCACTAAGTACTGCCTAACGACGTCACTCCCGGGAGAAATAGAGAGAAGTGAGGGTAATTCTCTCACTGCGGCAGGCAGGAGACATTCACCAGATCCCCACACATCCCACAATCCCTCCCTCCTCCTCTAACAGGGTCACTACCCCTCCCAGCACTCACTCACACACACACGTAAACACACACACACACGTAAACACACACACACACACACACAGGGTCGCTCCTCCCAGCAGGCTTGACGGCTAACACACTCTGACTGGAGGATGCAGTTAGTTCAGAGATAAGTTAACATATTGTATTAGAACACATTCAGACATAACATACTGTATGAGAACACATTCAGGCATAACATACTGTATGAGAACACATTCAGACATAACATACTGTATTAGAACACATTCAGACATAACATACTGTATGAGAACACATTCAGGCATAACATACTGGATTAGAACACATTCAGACATAACATACTGTATGAGAACACATTCAGGCATAACATACTGTATGAGAACACATTCAGGCATAACATACTGTATTAGAACACATTCAGGCATAACATACTGTATTAGAACACATTCAGGCATAACATACTGTATTAGAACACATTCAGGCATAACATACTGTATTAGAACACATTCAGGCATAACATACTGTATTAGAACACATTCAGGCATAACATACTGTATTAGAACACATTCAGACATAACATACTGTATGAGAACACATTCAGACGTAACATACTGTATGAGAACACATTCAGGCATAACATACTGTATTAGAACACATTCAGGCATAACATACTGTATTAGAACACATTCAGGCATAACATACTGTATGAGAACACATTCAGACGTAACATACTGTATGAGAACACATTCAGGCATAACATACTGTATTAGAACACATTCAGACGTAACATACTGTATGAGAACACATTCAGGCATAACATACTGTATTAGAACACATTCAGGCATAACATACTGTATTAGAACACATTCAGGCATAACATACTGTATTAGAACACATTCAGACATAACATACTGTATGAGAACACATTCAGACATAACATACTGTATGAGAACACATTCAGACATAACATACTGTATGAGAACACATTCAGGCATAACATACTGTATTAGAACACATTCAGACATAACATACTGTATGAGAACACATTCAGGCATAACATACTGTATTAGAACACATTCAGACATAACATACTGTATGAGAACACATTCAGACATAACATACTGTATTAGAACACATTCAGGCATAACATACTGTATTAGAACACATTCAGACATAACATACTGTATTAGAACACATTCAGACATAACATACTGTATTAGAACACATTCAGACATAACATACTGTATGAGAACACATTCAGGCATAACATACTGTATTAGAACACATTCAGACATAACATACTGTATGAGAACACATTCAGGCATAACATACTGTATTAGAACACATTCAGACATAACATACTGTATGAGAACACATTCAGGCATAACATACTGTATTAGAACACATTCAGACATAACATACTGTATGAGAACACATTCAGACATAACATACTGTATTAGAACACATTCAGGCATAACATACTGTATTAGAACACATTCAGGCATAACATACTGTATTAAGGCACATCATACTGACAAGACCAAACTGGTAGTGGGAGTGGGGAAGTTTTTTTTCTTCCATTAAAAAAAGAGAGATTTCACAGACGAGGAGAGCCTTGGACCGAAACAAACAAAAGACACTGCAATTAAGGAACATACCTGGGTTTAAATAGTATTTGTAGTTTTCTTTCAAATACTTGAAAGGATCCTGAGGCTAGTCTGGCGCAACAGAGCCAATGGAATGCTGTTTTTATTTTATTAGGTCAATCAGTTATGAACAAATTCTTATTTTCAATGACAGCCTAGGAACAGTGGGTTAACTGCCTTATTCAGGGGTAGAACAACAACTTTTAAGTTCTCAACTCTGGGATTTGACCTTGCAACCTTTCGGTTTCTAGTCCAACGCTCTAACCACTAGGCTACCTGAACCCAGGTCTGCATTTGTGAGACAATTAACATTCTTACTACCCAGTCTTACTAACGACATACAACACACACACGAGAGAGGAGATTGACTAGGAGAACGCTTTGACTGAAATGTTTCTCACATCTAAGTTCTTACAAACTTCACAAGTTTATTCAATGAGAATAACAGGACATGCAGAGATCTAAACATGTCGAGGTCTGGTGGCTTTCAGTAAGGACACAAAGACTGTCAAACTCTGTGTTACACAATAGTATTAATATGACTATTTTAGCCCTCAATGTATAATCATCAACTCTGCCAGACAGACACTTGGCTTTCCACTCCATAGTCTTTTTCCATGAGACCCTGACGGTTTTATAGTGTAATTATGTAAATGTCTGACAGTTAAATCACTGTGAAAAATGAGACCTTGAATGCTTTTTATTCTTTGTTGAACATTCTATTGGTGTGGCTTAAAAGGGTCAAGTGAGAGTTGGTTTCAGCTTTATATCAACTGTCATCACCCCAATCTGCTAATAATAATAATAATAATAACAACAACAACAATAACAATATCAATAATAACAATACTAATAATAACAATAATCATAACAATAATAATCACAATAACAATAATAACAATAATCATAACAATAATAACAATAATAATAACAACAATAATAATAATAACAACAATAATAATAACAATAATAATAATAACAATAATAATAATAATAATAACAACAACAATAATAATAACAATAATAATAATAATACCAATAATTGTAACAATAATAATAACAATAATAATCATAATCATAATAATAATAATAACAATATCAATAATAATACTACTACTAATAATACTAATAATAACAAATCATAATAAATAAAAATAATTATAAAAATAATAAAATAATAACAACAATGATAATAATAACAATAATAATCATTATTATTATTATTTATTCAGCTTGTATAACGCTCTTCATTACATAAATAATCTCAAAGGGCTTTCAAGCAACAACAAAAAAGACAATCAATTTAGAAAAACAACATCATTCATAACGCTCATCATGCCATTTCAAACTCCTTTTCAGTAGCCCCGTTTATACCTGGTGCTAACATGGGTCCTTTGTCCTGATCCTGTCTACATTCTGATTGTCTGATGCCCTCACCACTAATAGATGTCAGTTTGATGTCCCAGTCACTAATAGATATCAGTCTGATGTCCTCATCACTAATAGATATCAGTCTGATGTCCTCATCACTAATAGATATATCTGATGTCCCCGTCACTAATAGATATGTCTGATGTCCCCGTCACTAATAGGTGTCAGTCTGATGTCCTCATCACTAATAGATGTCAGTCTGATGTCCTCATCACTAATAGATGTCAGTCTAATGTCCCAGTCACTAATAGATGTCAGTCTAATGTCCCAGTCACTAATAGATGTCAGTTTGATGTCCCAGTCACTAATAGATATCAGTCTGATGTCCTCATCACTAATAGATATCAGTCTGATGTCCTCATCACTAATAGATATATCTGATGTCCCCGTCACTAATAGATATGTCTGATGTCCCCGTCACTAATAGATGTCAGTCTGATGTCCTCATATCTAATAGATATCAGTCTGATGTCCTCACCACTAATAGATGTCAGTCTGATGTCCTCATCACTAATAGATATCAGTCTGATGTCCTCATCACTAATAGATGTCAGTCTGATGTCCTCATCACTAATAGATGTCAGTCTGATGTCCTCATCACTAATAGATGTCAGTCTGATGTCCTCATCACTAATAGATGTCAGTCTAATGTCCCAGTCACTAATAGATGTCAGTCTAATGTCCCAGTCACTAATAGATGTCAGTCTAATGTCCCAGTCACTAATAGATGTCAGTCTGATGTCCTCATCACTAATAGATATATCTGATGTCCCCGTCACTAATAGATATGTCTGATGTCCCCGTCACTACACTAATAGATGTCAGTCTGATGTCCTCATCACTAATAGATATATCTGCTGTCCCCGTCACTAATAGATATGTCTGATGTCCCCGTCACTAATAGATGTCAGTCTGATGTCCTCATATCTAATAGATATCAGTCTGATGTCCTCACCACTAATAGATGTCAGTCTGATGTCCTCATCACTAATAGATATCAGTCTGATGTCCTCATCACTAATAGATGTCAGTCTGATGTCCTCATCACTAATAGATGTCAGTCTGATGTCCTCATCACTAATAGATATCAGTCTGATGTCCCCGTCACTAATTGATGTCAGTCTGATGTCCTCATCACTAATAGATGTCAGTCTGATGTCCCCGTCACTAATAGATGTCAGTCTGATGTCCTCATCACTAATAGATGTCAGTCTAATGTCCCAGTCACTAATAGATGTCAGTCTAATGTCCCAGTCACTAATAGATGTCAGTCTAATGTCCCAGTCACTAATAGATGTCAGTCTGATGTCCCCATCACTAATAGATATGTCTGATGTCCCCGTCACTAATAGATGTCAGTCTGATGTCCTCATCACTAATAGATGTCAGTCTGATGTCCTCATCACTAATAGATATATCTGCTGTCCCCGTCACTAATAGATATGTCTGATGTCCCCGTCACTAATAGATGTCAGTCTGATGTCCTCATATCTAATAGATATCAGTCTAGATGTGTCTGATGTCCACATCACTAATAGATGTCAGTCTGATGTCCTCATCACTAATAGATATCAGTCTGATGTCCTCATCACTAATAGATGTCAGTCTGATGTCCTCATCACTAATAGATGTCAGTCTGATGTCCTCATCACTAATAGATGTCAGTCTGATGTCCTCATCACTAATAGATGTCAGTCTAATGTCCCAGTCACTAATAGATGTCAGTCTAATGTCCCAGTCACTAATAGATGTCAGTTTGATGTCCCAGTCACTAATAGATATCAGTCTGATGTCCTCATCACTAATAGATATCAGTCTGATGTCCTCATCACTAATAGATATATCTGATGTCCCCGTCACTAATAGATATGTCTGATGTCCCCGTCACTAATAGGTGTCAGTCTGATGTCCTCATATCTAATAGATATCAGTCTGATGTCCTCACCACTAATAGATGTCAGTCTGATGTCCTCATCACTAATAGATATCAGTCTGATGTCCTCATCACTAATAGATGTCAGTCTGATGTCCTCATCACTAATAGATGTCAGTCTGATGTCCTCATCACTAATAGATGTCAGTCTAATGTCCCAGTCACTAATAGATGTCAGTCTAATGTCCCAGTCACTAATAGATATCAGTCTGATGTCCTCATCACTAATAGATATCAGTCTGATGTCCTCATCACTAATAGATATATCTGATGTCCCGTCACTAATAGATATGTCTGATGTCCCGTCACTAATAGATGTCAGTCTGATGTCCTCATCACTAATAGATGCCAGTCTGATGTCCCCGTCACTAATAGATGCCAGTCTGATGTCCTCATCACTAATAGATATATCTGATGTCCCCGTCACTAATAGATGTCAGTCTGATGTCCTCATCACTAATAGATGTCAGTCTGATGTCCTCATCACTAATAGATGCCAGTCTGATGTCCCCGTCACTAATAGATGTCAGTCTAACGTCACAGTCACTAATAGATGTCAGTCTAATGTCCCAGTCACTAATAGATGCCAGTCTGATGTCCTCATCACTAATAGATATGTCTGATGTCCCCGTCACTAATAGATATCAGTCTGATGTCCTCACCACTAATAGATGTCAGTCTGATGTCCTCATCACTAATAGATATCAGTCTGATGTCCTCATCACTAATAGATGTCAGTCTGATGTCCTCATCACTAATAGATATGTCTGATGTCCCCGTCACTAATAGATGTCAGTCTGATGTCCTCATCACTAATAGATGTCAGTCTGATGTCCTCATCACTAATAGATGCCAGTCTGATGTCCCCGTCACTAATAGATGCCAGTCTGATGTCCCCGTCACTAATAGATGTCAGTCTGATGTCCTCATCACTAATAGATATGTCTGATGTCCCCGTCACTAATAGATGTCAGTCTGATGTCCTCATCACTAATAGATGTCAGTCTGATGTCCTCATCACTAATAGATGCCAGTCTGATGTCCCCGTCACTAATAGATGCCAGTCTGATGTCCCCGTCACTAATAGATGTCAGTCTGATGTCCTCATCACTAATAGATGTCAGTCTGATGTCCCAGTCACTAATAGATGTCAGTCTGATGTCCCCGTCACTAATAGATATCAGTCTGATGTCCTCATCACTAATAGATGTCAGTCTGATGTCCTCATCACTAATAGATGTCAGTCTGATGTCCTCATCACTAATAGATATGTCTGATGTCCTCATCACTAATAGATGTACATAGATGTACATAATCTATCTATAATAGATTCTAAAGCCTGACGCACCCACCATGGGTTCAACCTGGGTTCAACTTGGATTCAACAATAACATTGTCTGCGACATACTCGTTTGAATTGATATACTTTTTCTTTCTTCTTTCAAAGACAAACATACAGGTATAGGCACCAAAAATGCTTTGTACCCAATGTACCTAATACAGACAGGCAGACAGGCAAAGACAGGCAGACAAGCAGACAGGCAGACAGACAATGTCCCCAAAACACAGTAAGTACCAATACACACAAACGAGAACCAACTTGTTTCTTCAAAAGAGGGTTATGCGAAGGTTATCTCTTCAGTCTCAAAACCACTAGTTCAGACAGATAATTCAAATGGTGCTGAAGTGAACACTACTATCGTGTGCATGCACCATATCTGTGGCAATACCCCAGAGACTTGCTGACGTCACAACCAGAAACACCAGATAATAGCCAAGCCACAGGGTTCGTCACAACTAGTCCTGCCACTCTATCAGGGCTGACGTCTCTCTTGGTTTTAGGCCTGAACTCTAAATCTGTCCCCCATTGGTGGGTGCGTCAGGCTTTAGAATCTTAAACATTACAAAAAAAAGGATAGGAGTAAAGTAGCTGATAATGTTGTGGTCAGATAAAAAGTGGTGTAACGAATCACAAAGCATTGTCCCAAAGCATTGTTTTTCTGCTGGTTGCTAAAAGCTGTTAGGTCCTCTTTCTGTAGTTCTTTAATACCCCAAATCATCTCCCACATTGTTGCCGTTTGTAACATTGTCGATAATACAGTATCTAAGTGTCACGCCCTGGCCTTAGTATTCTGTGTTTTCGTTATTATTTTGGTGAGGCCAGGGTGTGACATGGGGATTTATGTGGTTTGTTTTGTCTGGGGTTGTTTGTAGTTATGGGATTGTGGTTAGAGTAGTACTCTAGGTAAGTCTATGGTTGCCTAGAGTGGTTCTCAATCAGAGGCAGGTGTTTATCGTTGTCTCTGATTGGGAACCATATTTAGGCAGCCATATTCTTTAGGTCGCTTGTGGGTGATTGTTCCTATCTTTGTGGCACCAGACTGGACTGTTTTGGTTTTTTCTTGTTTTGTAGATTGTTGTACTTCATCTTTATTAAAGATGTACAAAACTAACCACGCTGCATTTTGGTCCACCTCTCTTTCCCCAGAAAACCGTTACACTAAGATCTTAAACTGAAAACTCAAACCGGAGTTGTGTACCAAGACACACTGAGAGGAACAGGAATCCTAGACACAAGTTACATAACAAATTGGTTCTTAGGTGTGAGCCAGCAATATGCGTTTGCCCCTAACTCAGGGTTTAAAATCAAATAAAAAATGCCGTGACTGAATCTTAAGTCGATCTCAAATCGATTGTCTGGGGCCAAATTAACCTGCCCTTTCATGTCAGAAAGTCATGACCATAATGCTTTTAGGGAAAGTGTGCGTTTGACTAAGTCCAGTCCTCTTGCTTAGGTCCTCCTCAGGATCATTTTTAGAAAGAAGTACAGAGAAGCTCAGTTCTGGTGACTTTTTAAAAAGTCATATTACTCCAAAATGAATTCAAATGAAATGATGCCGACACCAAATGAAATATAATTACATCTCCAGAAATGAGCCCAAAAACATATTGGTAAAAATGAAGGGGAGGAGACAGGTTAAAGATGCTGAAACTGTGTTTACATATTGTACCATATGGCCTATTGGTCTATTATCAGAGTTTCTATTAGTAATAAGCATTATCACCTGTAGCCCAACTGATGCAGCATAGTGCATTAAAATGCAAGTTGGGTGAGGCATGCCGTTGTTCCATTTGCATTTACCCCACTGGGAACAACATCCTGATTATTATTATTGTTTCATTATAAATAATAATTATTCACTCTAGAAAAAAAAGGGGGGGGGGGAGAAATGGTTTCTATTACAAAGTATGTAATTGCCCTTTTAAATGCCATTGTCCCATTTGAGCTCTGTTCTGTAGGGATGGGCATTCCGAGTCTTTTCTGTGAGCCGGATCATTTGGCTCCATTCACCTACAAGAGCCATGTTCATTTGGCTCCATTCACCTACAAGAGCCATGTTCATTTGGCTCCATTCACCTACAAGAGCCATGTTCATTTGGCTCCATTCACCTACAAGAGCCATGTTCATTTGGCTCCATTCACCTACAAGAGCCATGTTCATTTGGCTCCATTCACCTACAAGAGCCATGTTCATTTGGCTCCATTCACCTACAAGAGCCATGTTCATTTGGCTCCATTCACCTACAAGAGCCATGTTCATTTGGCTCCATTCACCTACAAGAGCCATGTTCATTTGGCTCCATTCACCTACAAGAGCCATGTTCATTTGGCTCCATTGGCTCCATTCACCTACAAGAGCCATGTTCATTTGGCTCCATTCACCTACAAGAGCCATGTTCATTTGGCTCCATTCACCTACAAGAGCCATGTTCATTTGGCTCCATTCACCTACAAGAGCCATGTTCATTTAGCTCCATTCACCTACAAGAGCCATGTTCATTTGGCTCCATTCACCTACAAGAGCCATGTTCATTTGGCTCCATTCACCTACAAGAGCCATGTTCATTTGGCTCCATTCACCTACAAGAGCCATGTTCATTTGGCTCCATTCACCTACAAGAGCCATGTTCATTTGGCTCCATTCACCTACAAGAGCCATGTTCATTTGGCTCCATTCACCTACAAGAGCCATGTTCATTTGGCTCCATTCACCTACAAGAGCCATGTTCATTTGGCTCCCAAATGGCTCTTCGTTCAGTAAGGCTTAAAAATTGAGAAAAAAAACCATGAAAAAAGCCAAAAAACATGTCATATAGTGAAATGTGCCATTCAAATAGATTCTTACCTGAACAAATGATTAGATGGCCTGCAATTGATTTTATTACGCAGTGAAATGATGATCTCTCCTCACTATGTTGTTCCTCAAATCAAATCGAATGTTATTTGTCACATGCCCCAAATACATGTGTTGACCTTACCGTAAAATGCTTACTTTACAAGCCCTTAACCAACAATGGAGGGTTTAAAAAAAAAAAAGTATGAAAAATTTGCTAAATAAACTACAGGAAAAATAGTACTACAATAAAATAACAATGAAGAGGTACAGAGGCAATGTGCCGGGGTACAGGTTAGTCATGGGAATTGAGGTAATATGTACATGTCGGGGTAAAGTGACTATGCATAGATACTAAACACAGTGTAGCAGCAGCATATGTGAAAAGTGTGAAGGAATGTGAATGTGTGCGTGTGTGGGTAGAGTCCAGGGAGTTTACATTGAAAATAACAATAAATAATAATAAAATAATGGGGTCGATGTAAATAGTCTGGGTGTCCATTTGATGAACTGTTCAGCAGTCTTATGGCTTAGGAGTAGAAGCTGTTCAGGAGCCTGTTGGTCCTAGACTTGGAGCTCCGGTACTGCTTGCTGTGCGGTAGCAGAGAGAACAGTCTACGACTAGGGTGGCTGGAGTCTTTCACAATTCTTAGGGTCTTCCTCGGACACCGCCTAGTATAGAGGTCCTGAATGGCAGGAAGCTCGGCCCCAGTGATGTAGTGGGCCATACGCACTACCCTCTGCAGTTGCCATACCAAGCGGTGATGCAACCAACCAGGATGCTCTCATTGGTGAAGCTGTAGAACTTTTTGAGGATCGGAGGTCTGAGGTCTCTTTTCTTTTCAGCCTCCTGAGGGGGTAAGAGGCGTTGTCGTGCCCTCTTCACAACCGTCTTGGTGCGTTTGGACTATGATAGGTCCTTAGTGATGTGGACACAAAGGAACATGATGCTCTTGACCCGCTCAATGTGAGTTCTTCAGTGATGTTCTGGACCAGTCTGTGAAGAAGTACTTTTGCTAGGACTTTGGCAGCAACAGCCACGAGTGGATTTGTTATTGTATTATTTTGGTGTGCCACCACTGCTGGGAGACGGTTTCATGCTCCAATACTTTGGTAATAAACAGAGTGTGCTGGGTTTGGACATCTCAGCAGGGATGCTGTCGGGGCCAGGGGTCTTGTTGATCTTCGGGGATTTGTCTGCAGATCTCTAAGGTTGCTGAAATCTCCAGGTCTTGGCCACAAAAAGGCATAGTATAGTCTAGTATTAGAAAAGTACAGCATAGGGGTCTTGATGCAGGAGAGGCTCAGTACTGACAAGGGGAGTCTCACCATAAAGGCTAGCTGCAGTGCCCTCTGCCCTCCTTTCTCTCAACCACCCACTTGTTTTCTCCTTTTCTATTCTTCTCTCTCTCTCTCTCTCTCCTCCTACTTCCACCTGTTTTTTAAAATTTTTTACATACCTTTCATCTCCTCTCTATTGTTCCATTCTCCACTGCTTCTCTGTTCGCTTCGGCATGACAAAAGACAGAGGAAATTGTAGGGGTGCTGTGTGACTGTCATTTTTCATGGTTTATTCTTGTCTTTCTGAATAAAAGGCTTACTATTTGAACATCTTTCAATCAGAAGAATATCCACCAATCCCACCACTGAAGAAAACAAAATGGAGGACGCTCCATGAGGTTTGTGAATGGTGATTGTCTTTAGAAAACATCTCTGGAAAAAATAAATATTCCAAGAACTGCTACTGTAACGTTTTTCTTGTGGTGAAGGAGAGGCGGACCAAAACGCAGCGTGGTTTCTATTCATGGTTCTTTAATAAAGCAACTGCACATGAACAAACTAACAAAACAAGAAACGTGAAAACCTAAAACAGCCCTATCTGGTGCAAACACAGAGACAGGAACAATCACCCACAAAACCCAACACCAAACAGGCTACCTAAATATGGTTCCCAATCAGAGACAATGACTAACACCTGCCTCTGATTGAGAACCATATCAGGCCAAACATAGAAATAGACAAACTAGACATGTAACATAGAATGCCCACTCAGATCACACCCTGACCAAACAAAACATAGAAACATACAAAGCAAACTATGGTCAGGGTGTGACAGCTACACAATTTACAGAAACTCTTAACTGAAATATAGATATGCTTCTGCATATGCTTGTTTTATTGTGCTATAGTATAGGTTATATTTAAATACCCAGAACCGTACAAAAAGGACAGGCATCTCTTTGTCCATGTTAAAAGGAGCTAAGTAGCCTTGACCCAAATGGCTCGTAGGAGCAGATATCCTGTTTCTGTAGCTTGATGTACACACTCTGGACAGGATGCTAGCCTGTCGCAGGGCCTTACTCCTAATCTACATTTACACATTTTAGTCATTTAGCAGATGAGGACAATTCCTTCGACCTTATTTTGCTTTGACATGCACTGTCAACTGTGGGACCTTATATAGACAGGTGTGTGCCTTTCCAAATCATGTTCAATCAATTTAACTTACCACAGGTGGACTCCAATCAAGTTGAAGAAACATCTCAAGGATGATCAATGGAAACAGGATACACCAGATCGGGAATTTTCGAGTCTCTTACCAAAGAATCTGAATACTTACATAAATATACATTTTTTGTTGGTGTTGTTATTCATAAATTAGCAAAACATCTCAAAAACCTGTTTTCACTTTGTTATTGTGGGGTATTGTGTGTAGATTTATGAGGTAAATATTTAATTGAATCCATTGTTGAATAAGGCTGTAACGTAACAAAATGTGGACAAAGTCAAGGGGAGTGAAGTCTGAATACTTTCCCGGATGCACTGTATCTCCTTAATGCCAAACAGAGACGTATTGGACTCCATTTTTACAGTCGTTGGTATCACTTGACCTGGGATCAAACTCACAACCTTCCAATCTCAGGGCAGACGATTTAACCACAAGGCCACCGAGTTGGGGAGCAGGGCCAGCCCTGTGTCGTAAGCAACATAGGTAGCTACCAATTCATTCTCACTCTGCTATCATAATAACATGGCATAAGAGATAGCATCAGAAATGGCTAAATGTGTAGAATTGCAGAAAATTAGCTTTAAAACTACAAATATTTCACTTCGCCCCATGGCAAAGTGAGTAGAATTGCATGAAATGTGTTATAAAATTGCTCAATTTTCTCTCTGCCCCATGGCAAAATGTGTAGAAGTTTAGGAAATTAACTTTCTTCTCCACTTCCTGTCTGAATGACGTGCCCAAAGTAAACTGCCTAAAGCCAGGATATGCATATAATTGGTACCATTGGAAAGAAAACACTTTGAAGTTTGTAGAATTGTTAAAATAACGTCAGAGAATATAACACAATAGATATGGTCGGAGAAAATCCATAGAAAAACAAACTTGAACTTTACTTTTGAGAGACCATCCTCTTTGAAATGCAAGAGAAAGGTCATATAGAAAATTGGCACCCTGGATGTAATTCCTATGGCTTCCACAGGGTGTAAGCAGTCTATGTTCAAGGTTTCAGGCTTTTTACTTCAAAAATAAGAAATCAGTTTTAGTAGAGGGACACAGTCTTGGAAATTAGGGTTTGCGCATGCCATGGGAACATTACCCACCTGCTAAAATCGGTTTCCTATTGAACATACTTCTTCCAGAAAGAAATGTTATAGTTTGATTACATTTTAGGGTATCTGAGGAGTAAATGGAAATGTATTTTGACTTGTTGAAACAAAGTTTAAGGGAAGATATTCAGATTCCTTTCTCTGCAATTTGAACGAGAGGATTACTCAAATCGATGGCGCCAACTAAACTCACTTTTTGGGATATAAAGAAGGATTTTATCTAACAAAACGACGCTACATGTTATTGCTGGGACCCTTTGGATGACAAATCAGAGGAAGATTTTCAAAAAGTAAGTTAATATTTAATCGTTATATTTGAACTGTGCCGGAAAAATATTTTGATGTGGGGCGCCGTCCGTAAAACAACCGCATGGCATGTTTTCACTGTAATAGTAAATCAGACAGTGCAGTTAGATTCACAATAATTTAAGCTTTCAGTCGATATAAGACACTTATATGTACATAAATGTTTAAAATCCATAAAATGTACGATTATTTATTTGAATTGCGCACCGTCCAGTTTCACAGGAAGTTGTCCCGCTAGCCGGACACAGATACTAAAAGTTTATTTTTCAACCAAATCTCACAAACGACTAGGGCCCTATTAAGGAGCTTATAATGATCACCCTGTTGTCAGAGACTTATAGTATTTGAATTTTTAAATGTTCTGTGTATTTGAGTTATAAAAAGGCTTGTGACGATTTAAATTTCCAATTAAAAATGTCAGACTTGATTTGCGAGAATATTTTTTTCCCCATCAACCCCTACAAAAATGTCCATTAATTATAATCCGCATAATAATTCACATTTCCTATAGCTGTAGGATTATTTTCCTGCTGTGAGAAAATGGTCAAATTAAGATTCTGTGTCATATCTGTAGATCTCTCTCTTTTCCATAAAATAATCTTGCATTGTAAGAGGAGAGCATGTAGTCATATTTTTAAATTTGTCACTGAGTTTCACATCCCCCTTTCCCTATTCGGTGGTGAGTGGGAAGCCCCAGTGGTTGCTTGAGGTTTTAACCCCACGTGTAATCTGTGTTTCCCCTTTTCTCCGTGGTAATGCTGGGCTGACACTGTGCCGGTTCCAGCCTGTTGTTTCAATAGTGTGTCAGGAGGTCGGGTGCTGTGACAGTAAAAATAAGAGATTTGTTGTTGTACAATGGATTGATAAAAATGTATGTGGGGGGGGACTTCTACTTTATAACTCCTAATGAATGATGTTCAATAAATGTGTTATGGTGGTTGTTATGAATGATACTGCAGAAGTAAATGTGTTATGGTGGTTGTTATGAATGATACTGCAGAAGTAAATGTGTTATGGTGGTTGTTATGAATGATACTGCAGAAGTAAATGTGTTATGGTGGTTGTTATGAATGATACTGCAGAAGTAAATGTGTTATGGTGGTTGTTATGAATGATACTGCAGAAGTAAATGTGTTATGGTGGTTGTTATGAATGATACTGCAGAAGTAAATGTGTTATGGTGGTTGTTATGAATGATACTGCAGAAGTAAATGTGTTATGGTGGTTGTTATGAATGATACTGCAGAAGTAAATGTGTTATGGTGGTTGTTATGAATGATACTGCAGAAGTAAATGTGTTATGGTGGTTGTTATGAATGATACTGCAGAAGTAAATGTGTTATGGTGGTTGTTATGAATGATACTGCAGAAGTAAAATGTGTTATGGTGGTTGTTATGAATGATACTGCAGAAGTAAATGTGTTATGGTGGTTGTTATGAATGATACTGCAGAAGTAAATGTGTTATGGTGGTTGTTATGAATGATACTGCAGAAGTAAATGTGTTATGGTGGTTGTTATGAATGATACTGCAGAAGTAAATGTGTTATGACTGTTTGTTTTTTTAGAAAGGTGTTATGTAAACCCCTTCATATAAAGTGTTACTCAACAAGCGTTATAATTTATAACGTATAATTGGTAGCAAAAAGCTGTGTTGAAGCAATGTAAGTTACGTCAGACTGCAGATTACAATGTTGGTTTGGTGTTTGTAGCTTAGACGGTTCAAGAGCAGTGGCGAATCCCCCCCCAAAAAATGTACCATTGAAGCCTATGGAGCTTTTTTGCAAATGTTTTAAATGGTTATAGTCAAAACGTATCGTATCGTATGTAGTATCAAGAAGCATTTTGAAAAACAATGTTTGACAAAATACACATACCGTAGAAAACAAAAACAGAATAGAAAGTCAAGAGCCATAAAAAAAGTACCATAAAACAATAGATTAACCAAATCAAATGTTATTGGTCACATACACATGGTTAGCAGATGTTAATGCGAGTGTAGCAAATAGCTTGTGCTTCTAGTTCCGACCGTGCAGTAATATCTAACAAGTAATCTAACAATTTCACAACAACTACCTTATACACACAAGTGTAAAGGAATGAATAAGAATATGTACATATAAATATATGGATGAGCGACGGCCGAATGGCATAGGCAGGATGCAGTAGATGGTATAGAGTATATACATATGAGATGAGTAATGTAGGGTATGCAAACATTATATAAAGTGGCATTGTTTACAGTGACTAGTGATACATCCAATTTTTAATTATTAAAGTGGCTAGAGATTTGAGTCAGTATGTTGGCAGCAGCCACTCAATGTTAGTAATGGCTGTTTTAACAGTCTGATGGCCTTAGAACCTATTTGTCAGTCTCTCGGTCCCAACTTTGATGCACCTGTACTGACCTTGCCTTCTGGATGATAGCGGGGTGAACAGACAGTGGCCCGGGTGGTTGTTGTCTTACAACCATAGCATAGCTAACAGCAGCATCAATCAATCAGCATTAATAAATACATACGGTACCACAATACAACATAGTAGAACCAGTAGCATCAAATATCGAATCAATAAACCCACAATAACAGACAATTACCATCATGAGATCACTAATACAAAAACTGGCATCCTTAGAAATCAGTCTACTGTACATAAATCAACATATGGTCCATCTCATAGATTCATCAAAGAATCTCTCTGTACAGCACCTTTACAGAATAAGACGGCCGCTGATGGTGCTTTGCGGCTGCACCTGGGTATGTTTGGCAGCATGAGTGAAGGATGCTTTGTTGCGAAATAGGGATTCCACCACGACAACAGAGAAGAGAGTTGGCCTGAGAATTGAACCCTGAGGCACCCCCATAGAGACTACCAGAGGTCCAGACAACAGGCCCTCCGATTTGACACACTGAACTCTGTCTGAGAAGTAGTTGGTGAACCAGGTGAGGCAATCTTTTGAGAAACCAAGGCTGTTGAGTCTGCCGATAAGAATGTGGTGATTGACAGAGTCGAAGGCCTTGGCGCGGTGGTTGAAAAAGGCTGCACAGTATTGTCTTTTATCGATGGCGGTTACGATATCGTTTAGGACCTTGAGCATGGCTGAGGTGGATCCATGACCAGCTCGGAAACCAGATTGCAAAGCGGAGAAGGTATGGTAGGATTCGAAATGGTCGGTGATCTGCTTGTTAACTTGGCTTCCGAAGACCTTAGAAAGACAGGGCAGGATGGATATAGATCTGTAACAGTTTGGGTCTAATGTCTCCCCCTCTGAAGAGGGGGATGACCGTGGCAGCTTTCCAATTTTTGGGGTTCTCAGAGGATACGAAAGTGAGGTTGAACAGGCTAGTAATAGGGGTTGCAACAATTGCGGAAGATAATCTTAGAAAGAGAGGGTCCAGATTGTCTAGCCCAGCTGATTTGTAGGGGGTCCAAATTTTGCAACTCTTTCAGAACATCAGCTATCTGGATTTGGGTGAAGGAGAAATGGGGAGGCTTGGGCAAGTTCTCTCTTTTAATAAATATTTTGGGGATATTTTAAAACCATGCGTCTTTTAAAGCTTGGTGTGTTATGCAAAGTGAATTTTAAACTGCATGAATAAACTGATTTTTAACGTGCAGCTCAATGGCTGCGTTTAGTTAGGCAGCCAAATTCTGATATTTTTTCCCATTCATTTGTATTATGTTTCACTGAACACATCAAATGTGTGGCCGTCACAATTATCACGACAAACTTATGACTGTGTTTCTTTGATGGCTTTGGTGTCTACATGGCACAGGGTCACTGAAGAACCAACCCAAAGCCTAAACCCTGGGTAAAGAGGCTTAGTGAATTTGGCTTGGAACGTGTGCAGTAGAGTTGCTGTGTCTGAGGAGATGCTGTAGAAGGACAGAGTGCCAGCCGGCCAGTCCAGATACACTCCTACTCTGTTGGAGCAGGGGACCGGTATGAAAGTACACTTATTATTGTACAAGGCAGTATACTTCTGATCAGAGCACAACATTCTCCAGGACTTGTCATTAAATCCAAACCCACAGTCTTTCCCCACTCCTTTCCTGCTGATTTCTTTATACGTTACTGCTATGTCAACCACATCCCCGCTCCACTCTGCCTCCCAGTAGCAGCGCCCAGTCAGACCTTCTCTACAAAGCACCTGTGTCCAGTCCATAAATCTGTCTGGGTGATCAGGATACAGCTGCTCTTCTATCTCCCATGTCACCTTTCGGTTGTCCTCAGACAGAGAGAGATGTCTGTATGTTGTGTTCGGGTCCAGTGTTAACTCACATGCAACTACTGAGGCTAATCAAGGAAGAACAGAGTATGGAAAAGTCATTGGAAAAGTGCAATGCGCTGTAAGTATCCAGAACAATCTTCTAAATATTAGTGACGACGGACGACCGACTTCATCCGTAATAAAGCCTGATAAAAACTACATGAAAAAAATGTGTTGTTCCTTCATACACTCTGCAGTGAAAAATGACTAATGGAATGAAGTCATGGTTGGCCGTCCGCCTTCACCAGTGTGCTGTTTTTTCATACTTTTTGGATACTTAGTAATATATATTTATATTCAAGATATAAAAGCAACATTTAACAGCAAATAACTTACATCTCTGAAACAGCAAAAACTCTTCACCGTGGCCACTGCAAGAAAAGCACAAAGACATGAAGTGACTCTGAAAACCTTATTGTATATTGCACATTTATATATATATTTGACAGATTAAAAAACAGAACTGTTTTACCTGACTGTTTCGGAATGATATTGAGGATCCTCCAGGGCAGCAGTGAGCAGCTCTACTCCTGGGTCTCCTAGATCTCCTGGGTCTCCTAAATCTCCTGGATCTCCTGGGTCTTCTGGCTGACTGTAACTCAGGTCCAGTTCTCTCAGGTGTGATGAGTTTGAGCTGAGAGTTGAGGAACATTCTTCCAAGTTTTTCTTTGTGATGTTACATCGGTCCAGCCTAAAACAAAATAAAAAAAATAAAAGCTACATCTTAGTGGCTAATGTAAAGTGGAATTGTAATGTATTGGGGGCGGCCACTAACACTAGGGTTATCAGGAGGGAACTATTGTCACGACTTCCGCCGAAGTCAGTCCCTCTCCTTGTTCGAGCGGTGTTCGTCGGTCGACGTCACCGGGCTTCTAGCCATCGCCGATCCACCTTTCATTTTCCATTTGTTTTGTCTCGTTTTCCCACACACACCTGGTATTCATTCCCTCATTACATGTCGTGTATTTAACCCTCTGTTACCCCCATGTCTGTGTGTGTAATTGTTGATTGTCAGGTTGGCACTTCCGGCTTTTTATTAGACAGTAGCAGCCATATTATTATTTAATTGTTAATAATTTAGACAGTAGCAGCCATATTTATTATTTAATTGTTAATAATATTAGACAGTAGCAGCCATATTTATTGTTTAATTGTTAATAATATTAGACAGTAGCAGCCATATTTATTATTTAATTGTTAATATATTAGACAGTAGCAGCCATATTTATTATTTAATTGTTAATAATATTAGACAGTAGCAGCCATATTTATTATTTAATTGTTAATAATATTAGACAGTAGCAGCCATATTTACTATTTAATTGTTAATAATATTAGACAGTAGCAGCCATATTTATTATTTAATTGTTAATAATATTAGACAGTAGCAGCCATATTTATTATTTAATTGTTAATAATATTAGACAGTAGTTGCCATATTTATTATTTAATTGTTAATAATATTAGACAGTAGCAGCCATATTTATTGTTTAATTGTTAATAATATTAGACAGTAGCAGCCATATTTATTATTTAATTGTTAATAATATTAGACAGTAGCAGCCATATTTATTATTTAATTGTTAATAATATTAGACAGTAGTTGCCATATTTATTATTTAATTGTTAATAATATTAGACAGTAGTTGCCATATTATTTCATTGTTATTTTTATTAGATAGTAGCAGCCATATTTATTATTTAATTGTTAATAATATTAGACAGTAGCAGCCATATTTATTATTTAATTGTTAATAATATTAGACAGTAGTTGCCATATTATTTCATTGTTATTTTTATTAGATAGTAGCAGCCATATTTATTATTTAATTGTTAATAATATTAGACAGTAGCAGCCATATTTATTATTTAATTGTTAATAATATTAGACAGTAGTTGCCATATTGTTCTTGTTACTAAGTATTGTTTTGTTGTTTCCATTTGGAGTCTTGAAAATGAGATGGTGCATCTCAAGAGATTTCATCCTGCAAAAATGTCTAATAAATAAATAAAACTTTTTTTTAAAAAGTCAGTTCAAGCCCTCTGATTTGATCATACATGAATTCACTTCATAAATCTGACCTGAAGGTTCATGTGCATGCAGCCTGAAATTAACATAATGACATGCCCAACATCACCATATTTGGGTAGAAGAATCCACTGTTGTATGAACAGTAGAGCAGAGAAGATATATAATGTACAGACGTTCACTTGTTCACCAGTAAAACTGACTGTACGCACATCTCAGAGCAGACGTGGGATTAATTCGAACACACCATATGACCACGTTGATATTGATAAATGTCCATTTTATGATCAGTCACGTTCATTTAATAAATGAGGGCCAAAGTTAATATATGGTTGTAAAGTCAAGTTGCTAAATAATTCACCTCAGTGTCTCCAGTTTACATTGCAGACTCCCCAGTCCAGCAGACAGCAGCTCCACTCCTGAATCCTGCAGGTCATTGTCACTCAGATCCAGCTCTCTCAGGTTTAAGTTTGAGATGAGAACTGAGGCCAACTGTTCACAACAGCCTTCTGTGAGTTTACATCTATTCAACCTAAAAGAAAACAAGTTGGACAAAACAAATTGAATCAAAATTCACCTGTATTTGCACTGTGTAACACCAGACCTTCCTGAATTTATATTTATATCAAAAGCTTTCAAATAAATATTATAAATTAAGGAATTCAACAAGGTTCTGCTCTTCAACAATGCCAGTAATACAGACCTCAGTGTCTGTAGTTTACAGGTTGGACTGCCCAGTCCGGCAGAGAGCAGCTTCACTCCTGAATCCTGCAGGTCATTGTCACTCAGATCCAGTTCTCTCAGGTTTGAGTTTGAGATGAGAACTGAGGCCAACTGTTCACAACATCTCTCTGTGAGTTTACAGCTATTCAACCTAAAATGAAACAAGTTGGACAGCACAAATTGGATAAGAATCATCCACTACTTAGATTCTACTCATGAAAGTAACAGGCCATTATCACTTCAGAGGCATAACAACAGACTCATTAACCACGTTTCCATTCACAGTTTTCATGTGAGAAAAGTCATACAGTATAAAAAAATCATCATAACCGCTGTAATGGAAACAGGAAGTTTTGGTACTATTTTATAAATGCCAACAGATAATTTGTTCTCGTGCTATTTTACATATTTTGCCATGAGACTGAGAAAAAAAAGTTGCTGTTTGAAAGACGGGACAATCAACATTTCTCTTAAGGCCTTAAAACACTTGTTGGACTATAATTTTAAAAACGCCTTTTATGGTGTCTGACAAAGTCGACATGAATCCAGTAATTTGCGTCTTATGTGTTTTATTTTTTTCTACACAATAAAGTTGTTCCATTACATGGTATGATAGCTGATACTTTGGTCTATCAAAATATATATTTAAAATATTGTTGATATTGATTGTTTAATTCTAACATTAGATGATTCAAATATGTAATAAAAAAACTCAGAACTTATATTTATTTTGTTTTATAGTACTATTAAATGCTTCAGGGTTAACCCTATTACAGGGGCTGAGTCACTGGCTTACTGGTGCTTTTCCATGCCGTGCCTAGGAGGGGTGCGTCACTTGAGTGGGTTGAGTCACTGACGTGATGTTCCTGTCTGGGTTGGCGCCTCCGCCTTGGGTTGTGCCGTGGCGGAGATCTTTGTGGGCTATACTCGGCCTTGTCTCAGGATGGTAAGTTGGTGGTTGAAGATATCCCTCTAGTGATATGGGGGCTGTGTTTTGGCAAAGTGGGTGGGGTTATATCCTGCCTGTTTGGCCCTGTCCGGGGGTATCATCCGATGGGGCCACAGTGTCTCCTGACCCCTCCTGTCTCAGCCTCCAGTATTTATGCTACAGTTGTTTATGTGTAGGGGGGCTAGGGTCAGTCTGTTATATCTGGAGTACTTCTCCTGTCTTATCCGGTGTCCTGTGTGAATTTAAGTATGCTCTCTCTAATTCTCTTTCTTTCTTTCTTTCTCTCTCTTGGAGGACCTGAGCCCTAGGACCATGCCTCAGGACTACCTGGCATGATGACTCCTTGCTGTCCTCAGTCCACCTGGCCGTGCTGCTGCTCCAGTTTCAACTGTTCTGCCTGCGGCTATGGAACGCTGACCTGTTCACTGGACGTGCTACCTGTCCCAGACCTGCTGTTTTCAACTCTCTAGACATAGCAGGAGCGGTAGAGATACTCTTAATGATCAGCTATGAAAAGCCAACTGACATTTACTCCTGAGGTGCTGACTTGTTGCACCCTCAACAACTACTGTGATTATTATTATTTGACCATGCTGGTCATTTATGAACATTTGAACATCTTGGCCATGTTCTGTTATAATCTCCACCCGGCACAGCCAGAAAAGGACTGGTCCCCCCTCATAGCCTAGGTTCCTCTCTAGGTTTTGTCCTATGTTCTGGCCTTTCTAGGGAGTTTTTCCTAGCCACCGTGCTTCTACACCTGTATTGCTTGCTGTTTGGGGTTTTAGGCTGGGTTTCTGTACAGCACTTTGAGATATCAGCTGATGTAAGAAGGGCTTTATAAATACATTTGATTTGAGTTAGCATTTTGACATGTTTTTCTTGATTTAGAACATAATACAACATTTATAAAGCAAACACTATCTCTTAAGTCTAACACAGAAAATACTTCAATTGTTTATGTATATCTTGCAGAAGAGTGATTTTTTAAATAATTTAGCAGAAAATATTCTATATATTCAATAGACCAACAAAATCAATCTGAAGGTGGTTAGCCATCAGTGACCGAGTTGACAAAAAGCAATAGTGTGATACGCAGGACTCGTAATCCACGAGTGGCAGTGGTTCAGATCCAACAAAGGTGCGTGTCTGATTGATCAAAGTTTCGTATTTGACGGATTTGATTGTTCAATGTTTACCTGCCTTACGACATGAAACTAACATAATCACACACCTTTACGTCGTGATATTTGGGTAGGAAAATCCACTTTATGATCACATCTGTGCACCGTCATTTGATAAGGGCCAATGTAAATAACCTCACCTCAGTGTTTCCAGTTTACACTGTGGATTGCCGAGTCCGGCATACAGCAGCCCCACTCCCAAATCTTGCAGGTCATTGTCACTCAGGTCCAGTTGTCTCAGTTGTGAGGAGTTTGAGCTGAGAGCTGATGCCAACTCTTTACAGCATCTCTCTGTGAGTTGACATCTATTCAACCTGAATAGGACATCAATTGAAATTCAATTAACATAATGAACATTTTCAAACATAACTGCCAAAATATTAAGTCTAACACACCCAGCCAAGTTATGAAACCATTAGAAGTACTTACAGAGCTGTTCTGGAGGCTTTGACCACTGGCAGCAGCCTTAGAAGACCTTCCTCTGTTCTGGAGAATCTATTTAGGTCAAGAACATCCAGCTCCTCTTCTGAAGTCAGCAACACAAAGGCCAGAGCTGACCACTCTGTAAGTGACAATTTGGCTTCTGAGAGACTTCCTGAATTCAAGTAGCTTTGCATCTCCCACACTAGATAGTGGTCATTCAGCTCATTCAGACAATGGAACAGATTGATGCATTTCTCTGGTGAGGGATTCTCCCTTATCTTCTCGTTGATGTATTTGACTGTTTCCACATTTGTCAGTGAGCTGCTCTCTGTTTGTGACAGTAGGCCTCGTAGGAGAGTCTGATTGGACTCAAGTGAAAGGCCCAGAAGAAAGCGGAGGAACAGATCCAGGTGTCCATTCTCGCTCTGTAAAGCTTTATCTACTGCACTGTTGTAGAAGTCGATCGTAGATTTGTGTCCGATTGATGATTCCTGGTCCCTGAATGAAGATCTCTTTTTGACCAGTGGATTCTCTCTGCTTTGGTTGAATGTGAGAAACACATATAACGCAGCCAGAAACTCCTGGATGCTCAGATGCACAAAGCAGTACACATTCTCCTGGTACAGCCCACACTCCTCTCTGAAGATCTGTGTGCACACTCCTGAGTACACTGATGCTTCTCTGACATCAATGCCACACTCCCTTAGGTCTTCCTCATAGAAGATCAGATTGCCTTTTTCCAGTTGTTTGAGGGCCAGTTTTCCCAGAGAGAGAATTATCGTTTTATCCCAGTGTGGATCTCGGTCATGGTCTTCAAGATACTTCTGAATCCCTTGTTTGGTCTGAAATACCAGGAAGTGTGTGTACATTTGAGTCTGATTCCTGGGCATCTCTCCACTCTCTGCCTGACACAACAGTCTCTCTAGAACAGTGGCCGTAATCCAACTGAAGACTGGTATATGGCACATGATGTGGAGGCTCCTTGATGATTTAATGTGTGTGATGATTCTGCAGGCCAGGTTCTCATCACTGATTCTATTCTTGAAGTACTCCTCCTTCTGTGGGTCGTTGAAACCTTGTACCTCTGTCACCTGGTCAACACACTCTGGAGGAATCTGATTGGCTGCTGCTGGTCGGGATGTTATCCAGACAAGAGCAGAGGGGAGCAGATTCCCCTTGATGAGGTTTGTTAGCAGCACATTCACGGAGGTTGACTCTGTGACATCACAGCAGCTCTTGTTGTTCTTGAAGTCTAGAGGAAGTCGAAACTCATCCAGACCATCAAGAACAAACATAACTTTGTAGCTGTCAAAGTTGGAGATTCCAGATTCTCTAATCTCAATGAAATAGTGATCTATAAGTTCATTCAAACAGATTTTTTTATTTTTCATCAAATTCAGCTCCCGAAAAGGAAGTGGAAATATGAACTGGACATCCTGATTAGCTTTTCCTTCAGCCCAGTCCAGAATGAACTTCTGCACAGAGACAGTTTTTCCAATGCCAGCAACTCCCTTTGTCAGCACAGTTCTGATAGGTTTGTCTTGTCCAGGTGAGGGTTTAAAGATGTCGTTACATTTGATTTTTGTCCCTTGTGCTGCTGATTTCCTGGAAGCTGTTTCAATCTGTCTCACCTCATGTTCGTTATTGACATCTCCGCTTCCACCCTCTGTGATGTAGAGCTCTGTGTAGATCTTATTGAGAAGTGTTGAGTGGCCTTGTTTAGCTATTCCCTCAAATATGCATTCATGTCTCTTCTTCAGGGTAGATTTGAGTTGATACACCAGATGAAGTTCATCTATTTGATGAAACAAGTATTATAAATAGCAAAATCATTAACTTTACAGATGTAGTTTGACAGAGAGTTCAATGTTCCCTGATAATTACTAAAAAGTGTAGTGTACAGCTCAATTTTTGGGGGAATGCAAATTACAAATACATTTTCCATAATCCTGAAACCGTTCTTTTCACAGTTACATTTATGATTTTCAGCATCACTGGTCAAATAAATGTATTAGGAGGAATAACATGCAGTCCTAAGGACTCTCAACATTAGAAACAATGATATGAAGGATGATAACTCCTCATTTTGATTCGTTAGCTCTAGCAGTATAGAGGGTAATTAAAGGGATCTTCTACTCAAAACACAATCTCATATGATTTGTCCACTTACCTTGGCTATTTTTGATTTTTGGATAAGTATTTTTTTTCCACAGAGGTGGTTGAGCACAAAAGTGTACATCTGATTCATCAAAGTTTTCTATTTGCCTGATCTGAGCGGAAACAAATTCACTGCATAAATACATTTTACGTGATCATTTGCTTGCGCGCAAACTAACATTCACATAATTACAGATCCCTACATTGGCCAGATATGAGCAGAATATTCTGATCAATACTTGAGAAATCCACTTCAGTTTGCAGAATTCTGGGTGACAGTAGAGTAGAGCGTGAAAGTCAAGCAGCACCCAGGAGTCGGGACGAGAGAAAATATAGGAGAGGAGCCCTCGTCAGACTACAGTAATACAAGAGAGGAGCCCTCGTCAGACTACAGTAATGTAGGAGAGGAGCCCTCGTCAGACTACAGTAATACAAGAGAGGAGCCCTCGTCAGACTACAGTAATGTAGAAGAGGAGCCCTCGTCAGACTACAGTAATACAAGAGAGGAGCCCTCGTCAGACTACAGTAATGTAGGAGAGGATCCCTCGTCAGACTACAGTAATGTAGGATAGGAGCCCTCGTCAGACTACAGTAATGTAGGAGAGGAGCCCTCGTCAGACTACAGTAATGTAGAAGAGGAGCCCTCGTCAGACTACAGTAATACAAGAGAGGAGCCCTCGTCAGACTACAGTAATGTAAGCCCTCGTCAGACTACAGTAATGTAGGATAGGAGCCCTCGTCAGACTACAGTAATGTAGGAGAGGAGCCCAGTCAGACTACAGTAATGTAGGATAGGAGCCCTCGTCAGACTACAGTCAGACTACAGTAATACAAGAGAGGAGCCCGTCAGACTACAGTAATGACAGACTACAGTAATGTAGAAGAGGAGCCCTCGTCAGACTACAGTAATAAAGAGGAGCCCTCGTCAGACTACAGTAATACAAGTGGAGCCCTCTTCAGACTACAGTAATACAAGAGAGGAGCCCTCGTCAGACTACAGTAATGTAGGAGAGGAGCCCTCGTCAGACTACAGTAATACAAGAGAGGAGCCCTCTCAGACTACAGTAATGTAGGAGAGGAGCCCTCGTCAGACTACAGTAATACAAGAGAGGAGCCCTCGTCAGACTACAGTAATACAAGAGAGGAGCCCTCGTCAGACTACAGTAATGTAGAAGAGGAGCCCTCGTCAGACTACAGTAATACAAGAGAGGAGCCCTCGTCAGACTACAGTAATGTAGGAGAGGAGCCCTCGTCAGACTACAGTAATACAAGAGAGGAGCCCTCGTCAGACTACAGTAATACAAGAGAGGAGCCCTCGTCAGACTACAGTAATGTAGGATAGGAGCCCTCGTCAGACTACAGTAATGTAGAAGAGGAGCCCTCGTCAGACTACAGTAATGTAGGATAGGAGCCCTCGTCAGACTACAGTAATGTAGGAGGAGCCCTCGTCAGACTACAGTAATGTAATCGTCAGACTACAGTAATGTAGGATAGGAGCCCTCGTCAGACTACAGTAATACAAGAGAGGAGCCCTCGTCAGACTACAGTAATGTAGAAGAGGAGCCCTCGTCAGACTACAGTAATACAAGAGAGGAGCCCTCGTCAGACTACAGTAATGTAGAAGAGGAGCCCTCGTCAGACTACAGTAATGTAGGAGAGGAGCCCTCGTCAGACTACAGTAATACAAGAGAGGAGCCCTCGTCAGACTACAGTAATACAAGAGAGGAGCCCTCGTCAGACTACAGTAATACAAGAGAGGAGCCCTCGTCAGACTACAGTAATACAAGAGAGGAGCCCTCGTCAGACTACAGTAATACAAGAGAGGAGCCCTCGTCAGACTACAGTAATACAAGAGAGGAGCCCTCGTCAGACTACAGTAATGTAGGAGAGGAGCCCTCGTCAGACTACAGTAATGTAGGAGAGGAGCCCTCGTCAGACTACAGTAGGAGAGGAGCCCTCGTCAGACTACAGTAATGTAGGAGAGGAGCCCGTCAGAGACTACAGTAATACAGGAGCCCTCGTCAGACTACAGTAATACAAGAGAGGAGCCCTCGTCAGACTACAGTAATAAAAGAGGAGCCCTCGTCAGACTACAGTAATACAAGAGAGGAGCCCTCGTCAGACTACAGTAATACAAGAGAGGAGCCCTCGTCAGACTACAGTAATGTAGAAGAGGAGCCCTCGTCAGACTACAGTAATGTAGAAGAGGAGCCCTCGTCAGACTACAGTAATGTAGAAGAGGAGCCCTCGTCAGACTACAGTAATAAAAGAGAGGAGCCCTCGTCAGACTACAGTAATACAAGAGAGGAGCCCTCGTCAGACTACAGTAATACAAGAGAGGAGCCCTCGTCAGACTACAGTAATACAAGAGAGGAGCCCTCTCAGACTACAGTAATGTAGAAGAGGAGCCCTCGTCAGACTACAGTAATGTAGAAGAGGAGCCCTCGTCAGACTACAGTAATAAAAGAGGAGCCCTCGTCAGACTACAGTAATGTAGAAGGAGGAGACATCAGACTGCAGTAATGTAGGAGAGGAGACATCAGACTGCAGTAATGTAGAAGAGGAGACATCAGACTGCAGTAATGTAGAAGAGGAGACATCAGACTGCAGTAATGTAGAAGAGGAGACATCAGACTGCAGTAATGTAGAAGAGGAGACATCAGACTCTAGAAGAGGAGACATCAGACTACAGTAATGTAGGAGAGGAGACATCAGACTGCAGTAACCATTTTCTGTCCTCCACACTGACAGTGTTTACTGAATAAATTATTGCATCATGTTTCACTGCACCATCATTTGTGTGAAAATTAAGTCTTTACATGATTGGGGCCGTCGACTGGGGCGTCGCGACAACAGTAGGTGTTTAGCTGCTACACTGTGTCGTAGCAAAGTGTTATCGGAACACACACACAACAACTTTCCTGGGGATTCGACTACAGCCAAGACAAGTTGGAAAACATCATGAAGCTGTATTTTGAGAGAACTATCCCTTGAAAACAATGTATCATTTATTAATGATTTAATTTAAACAATCATAGTGATCCATTCCTTATGAATTGATACCAAGAAAGGACTAAAGCTGGCCAATCAGTGAACAAGTGTACTGACCACTCGGAATCTCTGACTCTGACCTCTGCTCTTGGTCACCAATTGTTCTGAAAAAAAGAAGAAGCAATTCAGAATTTATTTTTGCAGAACATGTTTAGCTTTCAATTGTTTAGAAAAATTTATGTTTTCATTTGACTCTTATCATGAAAATAAAATGTCAGGCAACCATGGCCTATTATACAGTACATATGGAGTGGCTGTGAGACCTGTGTTCAGGATACCCTTTCCTGTGCACTAAACAACCCTGCACTCTGCACATGTAGGTCTTTCTTGAATTATGGTGGCATTTAGGCATGGCAATTTGGAAAGAATTTACTTAATTTTTCAAGATTTTGTGGAAGCTTAATTACTTCAAATATTTTTTTAACGAATATGATAACATTGTGCAATCGGTAGGAGTAGTAACACCAACGATGGTAACACCAATGAGACATTTTAGGAAAATGAGGATTTTCTGAAATGGAGGCCACAAATGCTAAAATCTAAGGTCATCAATGTTTAAAAAATAATTTACTAAATGTTATATGATTAATCATTTTGCTCAAATTGTTATTTCACTTAATTAAATTGAGTAACACTAAATTACATTTTGGAATTAGAAAAGGCATAGTTTCAACAGAACACAAACATTTATAACACACTAAAAGGGTGTGATTAAGCGTGCTTCTGCACCTGCATTGCTTGCTGTTTGTGGTTTTAGGCTGGGTTTCTGTACAGCACTTTGAGATATCAGCTGATGTACGAAGGGTTATATAAATACATTTGATTTGATTTGATTAACTAATCATTTTCTTTAATACAGAGCCCTCTCCCGGTAACAATTTGCACACTGGAGAAAATGCTCAAGGCCCTCGTAGTGATTTTCAAGGTGGTAACACCAATTACATAAAGCTGACAAACAGTGATTATACAGCATACCACCCTGCATACCACTGCTGGCTTTCTTCTGAAGCTACGCAAGGGTTGTCCTGGTCAGTCCCTGGATGGGAGACCAGATGCTGCTGGAAATGGTGTTGGAGGGCCAGTAGGAGGCACTCTTTCCTCTGGTCTAAAAAAATATCCCAATGCCCCAGGGCAGTAATTGGGGACGTTGCCCTGTGTAGGGTGCAGTCTTTCGGATGGGACGTTAAACGGGTGTCCTGACTCTCTGAGGTCATTAAAGATCCCATGGCACTTATCGTAGGGGTGTTAACCCTGGTGTCCTGGCTAAATTCCCAATCTGACCCTCAAACCATCACGGTCACCTAATAATCCCCAGTTTACAATTGGCTCATTCCTTTCCCCTGTAACTATTCCCCAGATCATTTGCTGCAAATGAGAACGTGTTCTCAGTCAACTTACCTGGTAAAATAACAGATAAATAAATACTGTACAAGATTTTATATAGAAGTTATTTAAAAATAGCCTTCTTTGTTTTTATTGATCTATACAATATACTTTTATTCACTTTCTAGCATCAGAAATAGATAGATATCTCAAAATCCTCTTGTCACTGGAACTCTACACTTCTGGGGCAAGCCAATTTGCTTTCCTTAAATACTTGAGAATGCTAAGAATTGTTTTATGATGGTTATACCATGAATCATTTACATAGCTATTTGATTTTGAATTTTAGTAGCCTTGTAGGTATACAGTGCATTCAGAAAATATTCAGACTCCTTGACTTTTTCCACATTTTGTTACATTACAGACTGATTCTAAATTGTACCCCATAATGACAAAGCAAAAACAGGTTTTTAGAAATTTTAGCAAAAAAAGAAAAAGAAAAACTGAAATATCACATTTACGTACGTATTCAGACTTTTTACTCAGTACTTTGTTGAAGCATCTTTGGCAGGGATTACAGCCTCAAGTCTTCTTGGGTGTGACCCTACAAGCTTGGCACACCTGTATTTGGGGAGTTTCTCCCATTCTTCTCTACAAATCCTCTCAAGCTCTGTCAGGTTGGATGGGGAGAGTAGCTGCACAGCTATTTTCAGGTCTCTCCAGAGATGTTTAACTGGGTTCAAGACCGGGCTCTGGCTGGGCCACTCAAGGACATTCAAAGACTTGTCCCGAAGCCACTCCTACATTGTCTTGGCTGTGTGCTTAGGGTCATTGACCTGGGTCATTCCAGTCTGAGGTCACGCGTTTTCATCAAGGTTCTCTCTGTACTTTGCTCTGTTTATCTTCCCCTCAATCTGACTAGTCTCCCAGTGTTGCAGTGCTGCAGAGATGGTTGTCCTTCTGGAAGGTTCTCCCATCTCCACAGAGAAACTCTGGAGCTCTGTCAGAGTGACCATCGGGTTCTTGGTCACCTCCCTGACCAAGGCCCTTCACCCCCCCGATTGCTCAGTTTGGCCATGCGGCCAGCCGTAGGAAGAGTCTTGGTGGTTCCAAACTTCTTCGATTTAAGAATGATGGAGGCCACTGTATTTATTTGGAACCTTCAATGCTGCAGACATTTTTTGGTACCCTTCCCCAGATCTGTGCCTTGACAAAATCCTGTCTCTGAGCTCTACGGACAATTCCTTTGACCTCATGGCTTGGTTTTTGTTCTGACATGCACTGTCAGCTGTGGGACATTATATAGACAGGTGCGTGCCTTTCCAAATCATGTCCAATCAATTGAATTCACCACAGGTGGACTCCAATCAAGTTGTAGAAACATCTCAAGGATAATCAATGGAAACAGGATGCACCTGAGCTCAATTTCAAGTCTAATAGCAAAGGGTCTGAATACTTATGTAAATAAGCTATGTGTGTTTTTTCTTTTTAATATATTAGCAACAATTTCAAGAAAACTGTTTTTGCTTTGTCATTATGTGGTGTTGTCTGTAGACTGATGGGATGTTTGTTATTGTTGCAGCATTGGATTTGGCCTTAATGCTATTAGCCTATGGAAACACATTGGATTTGGCCTTAATGCTATTAGCCTATGGAAACACATTGGATTTGGCCTTAATGCTATTAGCCTATGGAAACACATTGGATTTGGCCTTAATGCTATTAGCCTATGGAAACACATTGGATTTGGCCTTAATGCTATTAGCCTATGGAAACACATTGGATTTGGCCTTAATGCTATTAGCCTATGGACACACATTGGATTTGGCCTTAATGCTATTAGCCTATGGAAACACATTGGATTTGGCCTTAATGCTATTAGCCTATGGAAACACATTGGATTTGGCCTTAATGCTATTAGCCTATGGAAACACATTGGATTTGGCCTTAATGCTATTAGCCTATGGAAACACATTGGATTTGGCCTTAATGCTATTAGCCTATGGAAACACATTGGATTTGGCCTTAATGCTATTAGCCTATGGAAACACATTGGATTTGGCCTTAATGCTATTAGCCTATGGAAACACATTGGATTTGGCCTTAATGCTATTAGCCTATGGACACACATTGGATAACATATTCATACATGGAAAAACATCGTTTTTGAATCTGGATGCTGTTTTGTGGTATGTTAAACTGCGATTTAAGGAATACCACTTTACTGTAGAGGAACATTTCTCCTTCACATTGTCAGATGTTTCCAGCCGGGTTGGGGTCAATTCAAATTGTAAGCAGTCAATTCAGGAAGTGATTTTAATTTAATTAAATAAAGTTATTAAAAAAATGTACATAAATAGATTCTATTCCTCAGTCATTGAAAATATATAGGCTTTTTTCTAATGTTGAATTGTTACTTAAGTTTACTTCCTGAATTGACTGCCTTCAACTCAAATTGACCCCAGTCCTCCCACTGGGTAACCTACATGTTAACGTGGATAGTGGAGTCATATTTAGTTGAAACATTGATCAATGACTTTACAAGCTATAATCACCCACACAAAATGTTAGTTGAATTTCCAATGTGTTATCACCTTGCTTTCTACCATCTAAAAGCACAATCATATTCCAATGCACGAATAATGTCAGATTTTTGGTTTAATTGTCACCCACATTTTTATCACTGCGCTTTCAACCATTTAAAAGCACAGCAAAGTTCAAATGGGAAGACAATGTCAGATATTTTGTTTATTTCTACATCAGATTAATGTGTTATCACTGTGCTTTGTCTAATAGCAGAACCAAACAACCTGGACTGCATGGTGATCAATGGCGTTCGAGATTCTGACAGATTATTACAGCAATGTGAAGATCTCCACTGACCTGCGGCGACCTTTGCACGCCATCTTGAACATGCACACTTTATATGATCACATAAGAAGACGTTTATAGTTACAGTAACCTCAAAATGTGGCCATGGATGTGTTACTCATGTTAAGGTTGAATGTTACATTAGTTTGTAAAACAGCCTTAATTTTAGGCTATTTACTGTCTTACAAAATGAATATTAAATTGTGTTTGGTTGAGAACGCAACCAAATATCAACATTTGGAGGAGATTTATCTTCTACTTGGATCTGAGACACTAATTTACTCTGGCTTTCATTCCAGTTTGTTAGTCTGGCTTTCATTCCAGTTTGTTAGTCTGGCTTTCATTCCAGTTTGTTAGTCTGGCTTTCATTCCAGTTTGTTAGTCTGGCTTTCATTCCAGTTTATTAGTCTGGCTTTCATTCCAGTTTGTTAGTCTGGCTTTCATTTCAGTTTGTTAGTCTGGCTTTAATTTCAGTTTGTTAGTCTGGCTTTAATTTCAGTTTGTTAGTCTGGCTTTAATTTCAGTTTGTTAGTCTGGCTTTAATTTCAGTTTGTTAGTCTGGCTTTAATTTCAGTTTGTTAGTCTGGCTTTAATTTCAGTTTGTTAGTCTGGCTTTAATTTCAGTTTGTTAGTCTGGCTTTAATTTCAGTTTGTCTACAAATTAATAATGTATATGTTGGATTCACATCTCCTTCTTTACCAAAAATCAATGTTATAGAATAGGACTAAATCAAATAAATGTTTTTAAGCACTTTAAAATACAAATTGGATTTGATTTAATCCTATTCTTTATCTTCGATTTTTGGTTGCAATGGAGACGTGAATGCGACATATCAATTTGTAGAAAAACTGACATTAAAGCCGGACTAAGTCAGACTAAGTCAGTGGTACAGATGGAACTATCCAAGCAGAAGATACATCTCCTTCAAATGTTGATATTTGGTTGCATTCACAATCAAACACAATTCAATATCACTAAATATCATTGAATTTTAAATCAACCAGAGTTTGAAACCCAAGGCTTATGCTATTGACAATTGCTGTTGATGGCTTTGCAAATGCTATATTGTCCTAAATAGCATCATTGATGATTGATAAAAGCATGGTCATATTTCATTTACTCTGTTAAACCTACCCTTTGAGATTACTTCTATTGACAACAGTGAATCTATTTTGTTTTTAAGTGGAGATCTCTCAACAATCATTCTCACGATAGCACGTCGGTATTGGTCAGGGACACATATCATAGCTAAGCAGGGCTGGGATTGGTTAAAGCCTTGGGTTGGAGACCAAACCGTAGCTATAGATCAATTCTCCCCTAGGAGGTGTAGCCCAACCTACTGTTTTTTTTCTGATGGTAAGATATAACGTTGAAAATCTGACATTGTTTTAAAGGTACACATTCAACATATTTTATGTAAGGTTTGTCTATGTTGAAATGTGGTTACCCTGACGACATAATCCTGTGGTTGAAATTTCACCCTCAAAACAACAGGTGATTACATTTTTCAAATGCAATATATTTTCCACGTAGGTGCCATGTCACAATACGTCGACAAATTAGATTGAAACAACGTTGATTGAACCAGTTTGTTCCCAGTGGTCTGGTTTTCAGAGCCTATGTCAAGTTGAGTCCATTTGTTTTGCAGTGGTGTAAAGTACTTCAGTAAAAAATACTTTGAAGTACATCTCAAGATGTTTTTCGGGGGTATCTGAACTTTACTATTCATATTTTAGACAACTTTTACTTCACCTTCACCACATTCCTATAGAAAATTATATACTTTTTACCTGGCGCCCAAAAGTCCTCGTTACATTTTGAACGCTTAGCAGGAAAGGAAATTGGTCCAATTCATGCACTTATCAAGAGAACATCCCTGGTCATCCCTCCTGCCTCTGATCTGGTGGACTCACTAAACAGAGAACATCCCTGGTCATCCCTCCTGCCTCTGATCTGGTGGACTCACTAAACAGAGAACATCCCTGGTCATCCCTACTGCCTCTGATCTGGTAGACTCACTAAACAGAGAACATCCCTGGTCATCCCTCCTGCCTCTGATCTGGTGGACTCACTAAACAGAGAACATCCCTGGTCATCTCTACTGCCTCTGATCTGGTGGACTCACTAAACAGAGAACATCCCTGGTCATCCCTACTGCCTCTGATCTGGTGGACTCACTAAACAGAGAACATCCCTGGTCATCCCTACTGCCTCTGATCTGGTGGACTCACTAAACAGAGAACATCCCTGGTCATCCCTACTGCCTCTGATCTGGTGGACTCACTAAACAGAGAACATCCCTGGTCATCCCTATGCCTCTGATCTGGTGGACTCACTAAACAGAGAACATCCCTGGTCATCCCTACTACCTCTAATCTGGTGGACTCACTAAACAGAGAACATCCCTGGTCATCAATACTGCCTCTGATCTGGTGGACTCACTAAACAGAGAATATCCCTGGTCATCCCTCCTGCCTCTGATCTGGAGGATTCACTAAACAGAGAACATCCCTGGTCATCCCTCCTGCCTCTGATCTGGTGGACTCACTAAACAGAGAACATCCCTGGTCATCCCTACTGCCTCTGATCTGGTGGACTCACTAAACAGAGAACATCCCTGGTCATCCCTCCTGCCTCTGATCTGGTGGACTCACTAAACAGAGAACATCCCTGGTCATCCCTACTGCCTCTGATCTGGTGGACTCACTAAACAGAGAACATCCCTGGTCATCCCTACTGCCTCTGATCTGGTGGACTCACTAAACAGAGAACATCCCTGGTCATCCCTACTGCCTCTGATCTGGTGGACTCACTAAACAGAGAACATCCCTGGTCATCCCTCCTGCCTCTGATCTGGTGGACTCACTAAACAGAACATCCCTGGTCATCCTCCTGCCTCTGATCTGGTGGACTCACTAAACAGAGAACATCCCTGGTCATCCCTCCTGCCTCTGATCTGGTGGACTCACTAAACAGAGAACATCCCTGGTCATCCCTCCTGCCTCTGATCTGGTGGACTCACTAAACAGAGAATATCCCTGGTCATCCCTCCTGCCTCTGATCTGGTGGACTCACTAAACAGAGAACATCCCTGGTCATCCCTCCTGCCTCTGATCTGGTGGACTCACTAAACAGAGAACATCCCTGGTCATCCCTCCTGCCTCTGATCTGGTGGACTCACTAAACACACATGCTTCATTTGAAAAGATGTCTGAGTGTTGGAGTGTGCCCCCTGGCAAAAAAACCAACAATAAAATAGTGAAGTCTGGTTTGCTTCATGTAAGGAATTTGAAATTATTTTTTTTACTTTTGATGCTCAAGTATATTTTAGCAATTACATTTACTTATGATACTTAAGTATATTTAAAACCAAATACTTTAAGACTTTTACTCAACTGGTATTTTGAGTCATCTTCTATTATGGTATCTTTACTATAACAATTGGGTACTTTTTTCCACCACTGCTGTTTTTGTACACCGGATAAGTGAAAAAAATCTGACTATGTGACTTCGATTTTTCTGTGTAATTCATTCATTGCAAATATATAGTCATATATATTGTTTTACTGTACCTTGGTTCATGGGTAAAGTCTCCAACACTGAAGTTGATTATATCTGCCATAGAATTTTCACTCTTCATAGATACACAGCTGGGTACAGGGGAGCCGGGTCTCTCCTGATGGACCCTGATAAAAAAAAAACAAAGACACTAGGTTCATTCTATTTGAAGTTGACACAGTGGAGACATTTTCCATCTGGATTCTGTTTTGTGCCATGTCAAATTGCAATTTGAGGAATGCCACTTCAAGTTAAAAGACACATTACACTACAAAATCACATTCTGCAATGTTGTGGTTGATATTTATTGTCATGAATCTTGTCCTGGAGGCAAAACTGAGCGATTTGTATGCTAAATGGGCCAGCTGCAATGTCAAAATTGGCTACATTGTAAATTTTAAGTTAGGGTTAAGCATTAGGGTTAGCAGTGTGGTTAAGGTTAGGGTAAGGTTTAAAATCAGATTGTATGTGCCAGCTAGTGACCACTCTGCAGCATGGCCACCAGGGCAAGATGCATGACAATAAATGCCAACCTGCACATTTTGAGACCTGAGTTTTGTACATCAGCAGTCTGAAAACATCTGAAAATGTGATTTTGGAGTGTAATTTAGTTTTACACTTCGGTATGCAACATATATTTGAATGAATAAGTACAATGTAATAAGTAATATAATGAAAAGGGACATTGATGTGCATTTTTTTTAAAACAACATTCCTACCACCAACATGTCTCCTTGCCCCTAACCACAACACCACAACACAATAAATAGCTTTAGCCCTGATTTAATGATCATACTGATAGTGGCCGGCTGTAATTATATTAAAACACACACATTTAGAAACAAGCATGGATTTGAGCACAGAAACGGCAGTGTGCAAGAAGTCTGATTTATCAAATGATTTATCACCGTTTCGTATTTAGCTGATCTGACCATGTGAGTTTCATTTAAAGATTAATTTCTGTTTAATTAGAGCTGTAATACATCCACTTTTTGGGGGTGACCAAATTCAAAAATACATTTTTATTACTATTATACAGTAGATCTGTCATTCTTATTCATTTGTTCTTTAACTGACTTGCCTTGTTTAATAATTATTAAATAAAACATTATTGAAAGTAAGTCTAAGAAGTGGTAGATCTGTTTTATCTGCTCTATTTTTATGCTTCCTGTTAAGTTAAATTTAGTTTTTTGTATCTTTTACTTTCAGTTTTGTACACCAGCTTCAATCAGCTGAAAATATATTCAAAAGCGGTTTAGATGGTACAATGATTACCTAGACTATAATTGCTTGTTTTATCACAAACTGAAATTAGGCAAACTATTCGAAGTTCAGCAACAAGGAAATGAGTGATTTCTGCATAGTGTACCTTTAATAAATCAGACTGATATTGTGTCTGCATGCTACTTGAAATGATTATCAGATACGAGTAGACAATTCGTGATCCATTCCTTAACATTAAAAAATATATATATTTAGTTTGGAGATGCATGTGATATGGTATTTTTCATCATCTTGACTTGCCAAAAGTCTGACCAAGATTGTGTTTGTTGATTACACACACACACACACACGCACACGCACACGCACACGCACACGCACACACACGCACACACACACACACACACAGCAACTTACAGTGGAGATCTATGGCCACAACCCCCTTCTCTCTTCCTCTCCATCTTGCTCCTCTGGTGAGGTGAAAGGAAAAAGACAAAGATGTCACTGGAAGACCTTTTGGGGCATTTTCTCATTTTCCTGAGCAATAGCGCAGATATTTGGCAACACACTTCCCAAAATCTACCCATTTTGGATTGGCGAGCTTATCTCCGAATGTAGGTGATCCAGATTTCATACACTGAGGAGAGCACACCCTCTTTACACCCCTCTGGTGGGCTACAGAAACAAATGCAGGGTTCCAATTAAGATACCCTTTTGAACAGAGTCCCTGTACCTTTTTCTCAAGTAGTAAAAGCTACACTAACCAGTCAAGCTTCAAGACGGCTCACTACTGATGTCTACCAGGGCTCGGCCCTCACTACTGATGTCTACCAGGGCTCGGCCCTCACTACTGATGTCTACCAGGGCTCGGCCCTCACTACTGATGTCTACCAGGGCTCGGCCCTCACTACTGATGTCTACCAGGGCTCGGCCCTCACTACTGATGTCTACCAGGGCTCGGCCCTCACTACTGATGTCTACCAGGGCTCGGCCCTCACTACTTGGTATTTGTAGTCAACTTTGTTCTGAAGTTATCATGGTCACATAGAGACAGAATCACATGGTTTATCCATGTTGAGTGGAGATCTGTGTATAAAGAGACGCATGGAGGGCAAAAAAGCATCAAACGACACACTTAGCTTTTCTAAGAGTGGTCTGAGGTAGGTGTTAGATTACGAGCATTTCAAGTGCAATGCTAATAACAATGCTTTTTGGAAACAGCTTGGAGATTTAACGTTGCTCCTACGAAGGTTCTAACGATGAACTTAGCCTTAAAATGCTTTGGGAAACCGGGCTCAGGAAGATAATATTCTGGTTCCAAGCTGAATTGGAGTTGATGACAAAGCAAAGACCGTCAGTAACCTACAAAACTTGAGACAAACACATGCAGAATTAAGCCATGGAACTAATTGATTGGCCAGTGAGTGGCCAAGCCTTCCTCATACATACAACTTGCTAATTCATCAAAACCCAGCTCCTTCACCCCACCGCCAGTTATTGCACTCATAATTCCGGCTGTGAAAATAGCAAATATATTTCTTACACACCAGCTAGACCTATAGCAATACCACAAAACAGGACTACTTTAATTTTTTCTCCTACATCCATACCATGAATACACAGGAATGTTGACATCATGTGTTCATCTAGAAGTGCTTCGAACACGATTAAAACCAACCCAGAGTCATGCAGCCTTTTGGGGTGCCGATAACTAGGACATTGTCTGCATAAATATCAGATGAGAATATGCGCCGCAATGGAACTAATGAGACAAACCCCTGAACCAACCTCAAATCTAAGGGTTCAGACACACCAATAGCGTTTGCTGACCGAGAGTACTTAGCACTTCTGAACAGAGTACAGTGTTGGCTATAATTTGCTAACCGATTGCTCACAGATTTTACATGTAGAATCGGGTGAAAATGTAGGCAGTCAGATTTCTACGTTGTTGATGTTCAGGTTAAATGGGTGTGTTCTGGGTAAACAGGATGTAAGAGAGCGGGACAGAATGTAAGCAAACAAGGATTCACATATTCCTCACACTGGGTTCCCCTCTTATTACCAAGAACAGATACACCACAGCAGCCACCAAAACAATCAGGAACATCAATAAACTATTAAAAATAGTATAATGGAACTGTAAAAATGTGGATTTAAAAAAACAGACTTACAGGTTTGGTGTATTTACTGTTGGTCTTGGAACCACCCCATTGCATTTGACACAGAAAATGGCAGTCTGGTTATTACGTAGCTTTAAACCAGAGAGGAAGAGGTATGCGAGAGGTTTCACTCCGGGCAAAATCTGTCCAGAAAAATAATCGCACAAAGTGAGGAATTTTTGTACGGAGGCAAATGAGAGTTGAATTTGGTAACAGTCAAATTTGGTAACAGAAAAATGTATTGCGAATTTGCTACGTGAGGCTTATTTTATTGAATATACATTTTGTAATGGTTGAGTTGTTACGAATACACTGATATAAGTAGAGGCAAGTGGCATTTCGGCAAAAAAAAAACAACAAAAAAAACGACTATATCTTGTGCTAGTTGTCATAGAGAGAGGACTGGTCATGGATATAATCTGTTTTAGCATGGACATTGCCATTGAGGGCTTCCACCATTTTAAAGCAGTATAGTGGGTGGGGGTTTCCTATGATTTGGGAGCAATCAGCCAATGAAGAAGAACAACATTTACTTCTTTAAAAATGGAGATAGCCTCAATGGCGCTGCCCATATTGTCAGACACTATAATGGCACAGATACAAAGATGAGTCCTCTATCAATTCAATTTTCCATTTAAGGGGCTTTATAGGCATGGGAAACATGTTTACATTGCCAAAGCAAGTGAAATTGATAAACAACAGTGAAATACAAACAAAATTGAACATTACACTCACAAAAGTTAAAAAATATTAAATATATTTCAAATGTCCTATTATGTCTATATACAGTGTCTATCTCCATGGCCTGCTGTTCACACGCGTATCTGTCCTCTCATTGGCTAGAATAGTCCCACCTAATCTCGCTTTCTCCTGCCTGTCTTCCATCTGAGGACATGTATTTCCATAATTAGAGCGGTTACTTGACTATCTTGTCAATTTAATAGACAATCTTTGCTTAAACTGGTTTCCTAGAAGTCTGGTTTCCTGTTAAACAGCAAAAAACAGGAAGTGGTCAAATGCGGGTTGGTTTTAGGTCAGGCGCTGGCACAGTTAGTTGCATGCCTCACTTCTGACAACTTTAGAGATTCCGGTTTGTTAACAGTCAAAAGACTACAATAGCCAAAAAGGCTGTTGACAACCAATTGGCAACCATGGCTGCAATTGTTTAACGCTAGAACAGCTGCCGATGTCCTTGGAACATATTTAAAATGTTAATGTCATTACAATTTTAAAGTCATGTCCACCTCCGTACTTGACATTTTTCTAAATAAGTCTACCAGTGGCATCCACAGTTTCACAGTCCCCCCAGAAGGTCTGAGCGACCACTGGCCCATCATAATTATAGATGTAGCCTAAATTGACAATAGTCTGATGGGTGACAATATTATAAATTGTCTCGTGATAGGAAGAGACTGATGAACAGCACAGCGTGTGTAATTGACAAAGAAGGGAACGGAGTTTACCAAAAAGCTTCTCTTTAAAATCATCCTACAGATGTTCACGCAGGTAAGACGTTTTGATTTCTTTGTTTTGAACCTAACCTAATAGACAGGTTGGGTGGTCTTGGTGAGTTAGCGTAAGGGCAGACTGGGGAATCTCCAACTTACTCTAACCGGCCGGGTGCTTATCATGATTGGCAGTTAGCGTCCGGGCAGATAGAGCTGACAACCTGCCCTAAAATCATTTTCATGTCATTATTTCATAACGCATTTAAAGTTTTAAAAAATTTGCGAAGTTTAATCATTTACGGTTTCAAACTTTGGTAATTGTGAATATACAGTAGTTTTAAGCTTCAAGAAATACCGTGTTTGGTCTTAGTAGTATGTTCGATTGACATGCTGTGTTGTAGTTTACGAGTTCTGACAGGCAAGACACGTATTTTCACGATTTCAATAATATCATCAAAATCAATAAATCAAACGACATTTTTTGGGCTCATTCGGTAGTTTTTACTGGATTAAATAGAATGCTGTTGAAAAAATAGTTAACATTACCGTTTATATTCTGTTTTCGTGTATTTTTGAGTTATAGCCGAGTGTCAAAACACTGGTTTTAAATGTCTAAATTCATAATCAATATGCTGTGATATTTTGTAAATTACTCCTGACACACTCATGTGTCAAACTTGTGTTCATGGGTACTGCAGGAGCAGACTTGACCGTACACCCCCTCCCCCTCTTAGGGCACCACCCGGTCTCCCACCTGGGCGAACCAGCCGAGACATGGGCGCTGGGCCAGCCGGTTGGGGCGTGGAAGCCCGACGAACCGGCAGGAGGGTAAGAGCCTGGCGAGTTGGCTGAGGCATGGGAGCCTGACGATCCCGCTGCAGAGAGGAAGCCCGATGATCCGGTGGAGCGTGATGAGGGATGGGATGCCGCGGAGCCGACCGAGGCAAGGAAACCTCTCGGGCCAGCCAGGGCGTGGATGCCCGACGGGCTGGCTTAGGCACCCCCGCTTCCATCCGTGGCGGAATCCACCCGGACGTCACCAACAAAACAAAAAAACTCCTGGACCGGCTGGGCGAACAAAAACTGACGATCTGGCTGAGACGAAGCAGGTACGGGGAGTCAAACATTTAATAAATAACGGACATGACACGAGACAGGAACAGAGACAAAAGACAATCAATACAGAGCTGGGGAACGGACAAATATAGGGAAGGAAATAAATAGATCATGGGTGAGTCCAACAACACTGATGTGCGTGACAAGGGAAGGCAGGCGTGCGTGATTCAGGGCAGCCTGGGGTGGATACGTGACAAACAGGGGTCGGTTTTCATTTAAATGATAGCTTAAAAACCTATGCCAGAGACATTCATACGAGGAACCCTAAAATAAAAAAGATTGCCTCCATGGTCTGAAAATCACAGCGGAGTTCAAAGACCATCTACAGACAGGTGCATATGAGAAAAACACTGGAGCTAAACCAAAGATATTGATCTGTTTTAAGCAATCGATTTTGTGAGATTGTGAGGACTGTAAACTTTTATACAAACATCACTAATCTGAAGTAAAAAGGGATGTGTATTTCCTGTAATTATTGTGGTGAAAATGTTAGTGTAATGTAGCAACACGTTCTGTCCGCCATAGGGAAAATAGCTTAAAATAAACCATGTTAAAATAGTTCAGTATTTCTATTTAAGATTACAGTAAATTAAACACAATCCCCAGAAATACAACAATGACATCTATTTCTACCATGGAAAAGCACTCCTAAACACTATTTAACCGGGTGCTCTGAAGAGCTGTTATGGTGGAATGTTGTGTAAGAATGACAACTACTCCTGTCTCTTGAGTTACTGCAAATCTCCCTTAGCGTAACCATCTCCAACCATGCCAGACAAGGATTGGTCACAGACTAACCAGCTGTCACTACTCAGATGGCCTGTGGTAGCTGTGCTACTGTCTCTCCTCTCTCTTTGTTTTCCCGGGCAAGTGTTTCCAGCCATTGGTTCGAGTGAGAATGCCAGCAGCTCCAACAGACACAGTCACTGCAAGATAGCCGAGTCACACATTATTTACACCGTTGTACCCCAAAACTCTGTATTAAAACATTTACTTCTACCCGGATCCTGCAAGTCAAGTCCCTCTTTAACCTTTTCAAAGTCATCTTGCTACAGTACTAAAAAATAACACACTGACACACTCAACTGGCATTTGAGGGGATACTGGTGTCAGATTCCAAACCGACTGCCGCTGTGCCCTTGAACAAGGCAATTATCCTGTTGGATTGTGTCTAGAAAGCCCCCTCAAAAAAACTAAATACGAGTGCTTAGAAAATTACAATGGTTGTTAACAAACCACAAACCAGAAGTTTCATATTGAGAACCTAAAGAATACATCATTAATACTATTATAAATTGCTGGGTTTTATTCTACAAGTGTTAGGGTTAGTTCTCATCTTCATAGATAAGAACTACACATTCATTTCATTGCCTTAATTAGAAAACAAACAGACTATGCTGTTACTCTGAATTCTGTTTGTAGTCTGTATGCAAATATTCAAACTTCCTCTGTCATATACAGGTCTTCAATAGACAGGGAGTGACACATAGTTATTACACAGACAGGACCTCAGCACCAGTCTACAGTAAATACACAATGTGGGTCTTGTTGCTCTTAATTGTGACTGTAACCTCAATAGTCTCGGGACCTTCTTGTTCAGTCAACCACAATCCTCGTCATATTTATGTCCCTGGGGACATTGTTGTGGGTGGACTTTTTCCCGTTTACCTGCAGGTGAAAACTAATGGATCCACCATTCCTCCGCAAAAGACGTGCATTGAGTGAGTATACAGTGAACATCAATGAGCGTCATCAATAAGTGCTGTGTCTTTGTAGGTAATGTGTACCTTTGCTGTCAAAACTAGAATGCTATTAACTAGAATTTCATGTAATTAGAAGACTGCAACTACTGTAGCATGCTATGCAACGAGAATGCAACGATGAATGCTATGCAACTAGAATGCTATGCAACTAGAATGCTATGCAACTAGAATGCTATGCAACTAGAATGCTATGCAACTAGAATGCTATGCAACGAGAATGCTATGCAACGAGAATGCTATGCAACGAGAAGACTGCAACTAGAAGACTGCAACTAGAACTACGCTATTCCAAACCATTCTAATTGTATAATGTTTGCAGTTACGACGTGCAGATGTTCCTCCGATCGCAAGTGATGATTTATGCCATTCAAGAGATAAACAGGTCTCAGATGTTGCCCAATGTGAGTGTCGGATACGAAATATACGACACCTGTGGGGATGTAACAAATGCCGTCAGAGCAACACTGAGCATGATGGAGGACATCCAGGGGCAGGGGGTGAAGCCTAATGTAACCACACCACATGTTAAAGTGGTAATTGGGGAGAGGTATTCTGAGAAGTCAATAGCTGTTGCCCGTCTACTAGCTCTACCTTTAGTGGCTCAGGTATGCTAACCCTAACCCTTGATGTAGTGACTAACCCTTGATGTAGTGACTAACCCTTGATGTAGTGACTAACCCTTGATGTAGTGACTAACCCTTGATGTAGTGACTAACCCTTGATGTAGTGACTAACCCTTGATGTAGTGACTAACCCTAACCCTTGATGTAGTGACTAACCCTAACCCTTGATGTAGTGACTAACCCTAACCCTTTATCTAGTGACTAACCCTAACCCTTGATTATCTAGTGACTAACCCTTGATCTAGTGACCCTTGACCCTTTAGGGTTAGTGACTAACCCTAACCCTTTATCTAGTGACTAACCCTAACCCTTGATGTAGTGACTAACCCTAACCCTTTATCTAGTGACTAACCCTAACCCTTTATCTAGTGACTAACCCTAACCCTTTATCTAGTGACTAACCCTTTATCTAGTGACTAACCCTTTATCTAGTGACTAACCCTTTATCTAGTGACTAACCCTAACCCTTGATGTAGTGACTAACCCTTTATCTAGTGACTAACCCTTTATCTAGTGACTAACCCTTTATCTAGTGACTAACCCTTTATCTAGTGACTAACCCTTTTTATCTAGTGACTAAACCCTTTATCTAGTGACTAACCCTTTATCTAGTGACTAAACCCTTTATCTAGTGACTAACCCTTTATCTAGTGACTAACCCTAACCCTTTATCTAGTGACTAACCCTTTATCTAACCCTAACCCTTTATCTAGTGACTAACCCCCTAACCCTTTATCTAGTGACTAACCCTAACCCTTTATCTAGTGAGTGACCCTAACCCTTTATCTAGTGACTAACCCTAACCCTTGATGTAGTGACTAACCCTTTATCTAGTGACTAACCCTAAACCTTTATCTAGTGACTAACCCTAACCCTTTATCTAGTGACTAACCTAACCCTTTATCTAGTGACTAACCCTTGATGTAGTGACTAACCCTTTATCTAGTGACTAACCCTTTATCTAGTGACTAACCCTTTATCTAGTGACTAACCCTTTATCTAGTGACTAACCCTTTATCTAGTGACTAACCCTATCCCTTTATAGTGACTAACCCTTTATAGTGACTAACCCTTGATGTAGTGACTAACCCTAACCCTTGATGTAGTGACTAACCCTTTATCTAGTGACTAACCCTTGATGTAGTGTCTAATCCTAACCCTTGATGTAGTGTCTAACCCTAACCCTTGATGTAGTGACTAACCCTTGATGTAGTGACTAACCCTAACCCTTGATGTAGTGACTAACCCTAACCCTTGATGTAGTGACTAACCCTTGATGTAGTGACTAATCCTAACCCTTGATGTAGTGACTAACCCTAACCCTTGATGTAGTGACTAACCCTAACCCTTTATCTAGTGACTAACCCTAACCCTTTATCTAGTGACTAACCCTTTATCTAGTGACTAACCCTAAAGCCTTTATAAGTTAGGTTTAATTTCAAGTGGGAATACATAATGACCAATTGTCACTGTAACTTCTGCTCTAGCGCTGTTCAACGCTTTGTTCCTCATTTTTGCAGATCAGTTATTCATCAACAAGTGAGTTGCTCAGTAGGAAGTGCAAGTTCCCCTCGTTTCTGCGAACGGTCTCCAGTGATGAGCATCAGACCATTGCGATCGCTGAGTTGGTGAAGCATCTCACCTGGGAGAGCGTGGGAGTGATAGGCAGTGATGATGAGTACGGCAAGTATGGCGCCGAGAGGCTGATCGATCACTTCAATGACAGGAAACTGTGTGTGGACTTCAAGGAGATCCTATCAGCAAACTTTTTACTCAACGAGACCAGAAAACAAACAGAATTGGCCATGCTCATGTCAAAGATTCGCAATTCGTCTGCCGAGGCCATTGTCATTTTCACAGCTGAATTGAATGTTAGGATCATCCTCAAAGAGGTCCTTAGAATGGGGATCAGCAGAATTTGGATTGCATGTGACACTTGGGCCACCAACAAGGACCTTTCTGAAATGCCCGATATTCAAAAGGTTGGGAGGGTATTTGGATTCATTCCAAAGAGAAACAAAGTGCCGGGTTTTCATGAGTATGTCCGTGACTCTATGTTCCAAAGTAAAGCCCATAACAGCTTTATCCATGAATTTATGTGTCATTATCCTCCATGTCCCGATTCCTTGGTAGATGAAAGTGTGCTGAACTGTACATTACCCGACACCAAATCCCAGTCAGAGAGTGGTGGAAGGACATGCCTGGACAGAAGGTGCTTACTGAAGTACATTGACAAGGATGAGTCTTATTACATCTATCTAGCGGTCAAAGTCATTGCTCAGGGGCTGAGAAGCCTGCTGAACTGCGACAATGTAAGGTGTAAACGAAATGCCAGTTTTGCTGTTTGGGAGGTAAGCCACTGCACTGTGTGGGTTGACGTAATCACTAACACTTTAAAATCACTTAATTACAAAATCAGTTCCAAAAAATAGGTGTTGGTTTTCAGACCTCTAAATATACTATACTATCTGTAGGCTAGTGTAGATGTAGCTCTGTGCCTCGGCCCCAAATTAATGGAAAAGATAGACACCAAATACAACGAGGAAATTAGTGCCAATCTTTCCCATTAATTTCAGATTGATGCATATACTGTACATTTATTTTATTTATTTTTATTTCACCTTTATTTAACCAGGTAGGCTAGTTGAGAACAAGTTCTCATTTACAACTGCGACCTGGCCAAGATAAAGCATAGCAGTGTGAACAGACAACAACACAGAGTTCCACATGGAGTAAACAATAAACAAGTCAATAACACAGTAGAAAAAAAGAGAGTCTATATACATTGTGTGCAAAAGGCATGAGGAGGTAGGCGAATAATTACAATTTAGCAGATTAACACTGGAGTGATAAATTATCAGATGGTCATGTACAGGTAGAGATACTGGTGTGCAAAAGAGCAGAAAAGTAAATAAATATAAACAGTATGGGGATGAGGTAGGTAAATTGGGTGGGCTATTTACCGATGGACTATGTACAGCTGCAGCGATCGGTTAGCTGCTCAGATAGCAGATGTTTGACTCCTCTCGATATTAGTCTACTTTGGGGATCTGGAAATTTACATTTTCTTTTTGTTATTCTAGAAAAATAATCTTATATTTGAATGGACCTTTTATTGTGATACTGTTGTTAATTAGGATTGATTCATAGGGTTGACTGTATTTTAGACATACAATCTCTCCTACATAACACCACAGAGTAAACTATAAGATGCTGCCCGCTGTTCATATTTAGCTGGTTGTGTCCACAGCTTCTTGAGGAACTCAAGCGGGTTAACTTCATAGTGGACAATACCACACACATAGCTTTCAATGAAAATGGTGACCCTACTACAGGATATGACATCGTAGAGTGGAATATGTCGGTTTCAGAAAATCGGATAATAACCGTTGGAGAGTATAGGCCTGATGAACCCATCCGCATCAGAGAGCATCTCATCAGAGAGTTCGAAAATGTTACAGTAAGCCTTCCTATCTTAAATCAGTATTCTTAACTTTACAGTAAGCCTTCCCATCTTTAATCATTATTCTTGGATGTGGGTTCACTTAGCCTCCTATTAATTTGAGGTTGGGGCAAAGAGCTCGATCTACAGTACACAATAGATAGCATTGGACATGAAGTCTACTTGACATTAGTTGTTACTCTACTATTACCATATTATTACCACTTTATTCCATGCTGCAATGTAAAGTGCTACCTAAAATCTTCTCTCTTTTTTAGGTGACTTTTGCCAACTGCTGTAAGACATGTAATCCGGGATATGAGTTAATTTCAAAGATAAACTCATGCTGCAAGGAGTGTTCTCTTTGCAGTCGTGGATACATTTCTACCGGAGGTGGTAAGTACAGTAAAATATCAAGATGCTTATTGATTTTGATGTAAATTGAAAAATCATCAGACAATATCCAAAGCAGGTCAGTTTCCATACCACCGGGGATTTGTCTGAGGGGATTTTTGCAACTAATCTGATTACAGTTCTATATGGCCACAATTTATTTTTACTTTAGGTCTGTAACTGATCTGAGGGCATATTGAGTCTATTGTCTAAATGTTTAGTCTGTATTTTGTTGAATGTTTTGTATACACTGAGTACACAAAACATTAAGTACACCTGGTCTTTCCATGACATAGACTGACCAGGTGAATCAAGGTGAGAGCTATGATCCCTTATTGATGTCACTTGTTAAATACACTTCAATCAGTGTAGATGAAGGGGAGGAGACAGGTTAATAAACAGGGATTTTTAAGCCTTGAGACAATTGAGACATGGATTGTGTGTGTGTGTGTGCAATTCAGAGAGTGAACGGGCAAGACAACATATTTATGTGCCTTTGAACGGGCTATTGTAGTAAGTGCCAGTCGCACCGGTTTGTGCGACAAGAACTACAATGCTGCTGGGTTTTTCACGTTCAACAGTTTTTTTGTGTGCATCAAGAATGGTCCACCACCCAAAGGACATCCAGCCAACTTGACACAACTGTGTGAAACATTAGAGTCAACATGGGCCAGCATCCCTGTGGAATGCTTTCGACACCTTGTAGAGTCCATGGCCTGACGAACTGAGGATGTTCTGAGGGCAAATTGGGTCTCTAAGCAAATACGTAATTTGCATAAGTGTGGTTACTGTGGACTGCTTCAAATAGTGTCATAATACCAGACAACGCCTGTTTCTTACACAACTCTATTCAAAGCCAAATGTCCTCATGTAAATATCCTGCATACTCCTCAAACAAGTACATGATTATTATCACAAATATCACATACTGTCTATTTGGTTCAACCCTCAGGTAAGAAGTGCGTGGCCTGTCATCCACAAAGTGAGTACACATCCTCAGACATGGACAGATGTTTGATGAAAACCATTGAGTACCTGGGGTGGACTGACGCTTTCACCACTGTTCTGGTCTCATTTGATGTCTTGGGGATTGTTGTCAGCCTTCTGGTGGCCATTTTGTTTGCTGTGGATCAAAGAACACCCATAGTGAAATCCACTGGAGGCTACCTCAGCTTCCTGGAGCTGCTGTCCCTGCTGGCCTGCTTCTGCTGTATCAGTATGTTCCTGGGGGAGCCAACAAAGACCACCTGCATGGCAGGACTCCCACTCTTTGGCATGGCCTTCACTGTCTGCGTCTCCTGCATCCTGGCCAACCTGCTCCAGATCTTTGTGGGCTTCACTTTCGATTTGAGGGTTACAGTCGGCGACACACTGAAGCGCCTCAACCGACCCATCGCCGTGGTAACGTGCTGCTCGGCGGTCCAGGTGGCCGTGTGCGTGCTGTGGCTGACCTACGCCCCACCGTTCATTGTCGAAAGCAGCAGGTTCGACGAGGCCACCATCCTTCTGGAGTGCAACAAAGGTTCCAAGATGCTCTTTGGAGCCATGTTGACTTACATTGCCCTGCTGGCAGTGGTCTGCTTCCTGTTTGCGTTCAAAGGGAAGCAGTTGCCAGATTTGTATAAGAACGCCAGTTTTGTCTCCATCAGCATGATGATTTTCCTGGTGGTTTGGATTGTCTTCATCCCTGTCTACATCAACATGTCGGGGAAGTACCAGCGGGCCATCGAGGCGGCGGCCATCTTGGTGTCCAATTACAGCGTACTCTGCTGTCACTTTGCTCCCAAGTGCTACATCATGCTCTTCAGGAAGGAGCTCAACAACGAGAGTGCCATCATAAATTACATCCGGAAACACTATGAAAAGAAGGGCATGGCTGTTGTCAGCAAATAGTTTGTTGATAGTAGCGATACGAGGTATTTGAGGCAGATATGTACATGAAGGTAGGGTAAATTGACTAGGCATAAGGATAGATAATAACAAGGTATTTGAGGTAGATATGTACATGAAGGTAGGGTAAATTGACTAGGCATAAGGATAGATAATAACAAGGTATTTGAGGTAGATATGTACATGAAGGCAGGGTAAAGTGACTAGGCATCAGGATAGATAATAATGAGGTATTTGAGGTAGATATGTACATGAAGGCAGGGTAAAGTGACTAGGCATCAGGATAGATAATAATAATAAGAGCCTCTACAGGTGGACAATCTGAATTTTTCAAAGTGTGATCCATGATAAGACTGTCAAGCACCAGTGATAGTTATTGGAAGCATGGAACTTGGCATAAACCTATTTGCATTATGGGAACATGAACCCAAGCATTACAGAGGAATAATTTTTCTCCAGAATACAGTACATACATTATGTCCCCCTAGCTATGCTATACAGTAATGCTATACTGATTAGTAGTTGTTTATAATTGATTTCAAATTGAATCAAAGTTTATTTGTCACGTGTGCCGAATACAACCGGTGTAGTAGACCTTATAGTGAAATGCTTACTTACAGGCTCTAACGAATAGTGCAAAAAAGGTATTAGGTGAACAATCGATAAGTAAAGAAGTAAAAAGACAGTGAAATACAGTAGAGAGGCTATAAAAGTAGGTAGGCTACATACAGACACCAGTTAGTCAGGCTGATTGAGGTAGTATGTACATGTAGATATGGTTAAAGTTGCCATGCAGTAGTAGAGAGAACAGTCTATGACTGGGGTGGCTGGGGTCTTCAACAATTTTTAGGGCCTTCCTCTGACACCGCCTGGTGTAGAGGTCCTGGATGGCAGGAAGCTTAGCCCCAGTGATGTACTGGGCCGTACGCACTACCCTCTGTAGTGCCTTGCGGTCGGAAGGCCGAGCAATTGCCGTACCAGGCAGTGATGCAACCGGTCAGGATGCTCTCAATGTTGTAGCTGTAGAACCTTTTGAGAATATCAGGACCCATGCCAGATCTTTTAGTTTCCTGAGGGGGAATAGGCTTTGTCGTGCCCTCTTCACGACTGTCTTGGTGTGTTTGGATCATTCTAGTTTGTTGGTGATGTGGACACCAAGGAATTAGACGCTCTCAACCTTCTCCACTACAGCCACGTCGATGAGAATGGGGACTTACTCTGTCCTCCTTTTCCTGTAGTCCACAATCATCTCCTTAGTCTTGGTTACGTTGAGGGATAGGTTGTTATTCTGGAACCACCCGGCCAGGTCTCTGACCTCCTCCCTATAGGCTGTCTCATCGTTGTCGGTGATCAGGCCACTGTTGTGTCATCTGCAAACTAAGTCATGGTGTTGGAGTCGTGCCTGGCCATGAGGTCCTGGGTGAACAGGGAGTACAGGAGGGGACTGAGCACGCACCCCTGGGGGGGCTCCAGTGTTGAGGATCAGCATGGCAGATGTGTTGCTACCTACCCTCCCCACCTGTGGGGCGGCCCGTCAGAAAGTCCAGGATACAGTTGCAGAGGGAGGTGTTTAGTCCCATGTTTCTTAGCTTAGTGATGAGCTTTGAGGGTACTATGGTGTTGACCGCTGAGCTGTAGTCAATGAATACCATTCTCACATAAGTGTTCCTTTTGTCCAGGTGGGAAAGGGCAGTGTGGAGTGCGATATGCAAATTGTAGTGGGTCTAGGGTTTCTGGGATAATGGCGTTGATGTGAGTCATTACCAGCCTTTCAAAGCACTTCATGTCTACGGACGTGAGTGCTACGGGTCTGTAGTCATTTAGGCAGGTTGTCTTTGTGTTCTTGTGCACAGGGAATATGGTGGTCTGCTTGAAACATGTTGGTATTACAGACTCAATCAGGGGCATGTTGAAAATGTCAGTGAAGGCACCTGCCAGAGCACACGGCCTGGTAATCCGTCTGGCACCGCAGCCTTGTGTATGTTGACCTGTTTAAAGGTCTTACTCACGTCGGCTACGGAGAGTGTGATCACACAGTCGTCCGGAACAGCTGATGCTCTCATGATGCATGCCTCAGTGTTGCTTGCCTCGAAGCGAGCATAGAAGTGATTTAGCTCGTCTTGTAGGCTTGTGTCACTGGGCAGCTCGGCTGTGCTTCCCTTTGTAGTCTGTAATAGTTTGCAAGCACTGCCACATAAGACGAGCATCGAAGCCGGTGTAGTATGATTCAATCTTAGCCCTGTATTGACGCTTTGCCTGTTTGATGGTTCGTCGCAGGGCATATCAGGATTTCTTGTAAGCTTCCGGGTTAGAGTCCCGCACCTTGACAGCGGCAGCTCTGCCCTTTACCTCAGTGTGGATGTTGCCTGTAATCCATGGCTTCTGGTTGGGGTATGTAAGTACAGTCACTGTGGGGACGACATCCTCGGTACAGTCACTGTGGGGACGACGTCCTCGGTCAACTTATTGATAAAGCCAGTGACTGATGTGGTGTACTCCTCAATGCCATCAGAAGAATCCAGGAACATATTCCAGTCTGTGCAGCAAAACAGTCCTGTAGTTTAGCATCTGCTTCATCTGACAATTTTTTTATAGACCGAGTCACTGGTGCTTCCTGCTTTAATTATTGCTTGTAAGCAGGAATCAGGAGGATAGAGTTGTGGTCGGATTTACTAAATGGAGGGCGAGGGAGAGCTTTGTACGCGTCTGTGTGTGGAGTACAGGTGATCTAGAATTTTTTTTTTTTTTTTCTCTCTGGTTGCAGATTTAACATGTTGATGGAAATTTGGTAGAAGTGATTTAAGTTTCCCTGCATTTAACCAAATTCCAGTGGCTTCTATTGTTTGTTTTCTTGCACAAGAGTTTGTTAATAACAGATTTGTACTAATAATATATACTGAACAAAAATATAAATGCAACATGTGACAATTTCAAAGATTTGACTGAGTTACAGTTTGCATAAGGAAATCAGTCAATTTACATAAGTAGGCCCTAATCTATGGATTTCACATGACTGGGAATACAGATATGCATCTGTTGGTCACAGGTACCTTAAAAAAAAGTAGTGGGATGTGGAACAGAAGACCAGTCAGTATCTGGTGTGACCATCATTTGCTCCATGCAGCACACATTTGCTTGATATTGGCAGGAACTGGAACAGGTTGTCGTACACGTCAATCAAGAGCATCCCAAACATGTTCAATGGCTGACATGTCTTGTGAGTATGCAGGCAATGGAAGAACTGCCACATTTTCAGCTTTCAGGAATTGTTTGCAAATCTTTGTGACATGGGGCCGTGCATTATCATCAGTGGCGACCCATAATTCAGGGCAGGTGGGGCTCTGTTTTGAGCACCAGAGTTTTTGCAAAAATGTTTTTTTTTAAATTGTTTTTGTTTTTTTGGGCTTGCCTGTTTTGGATGTTATTTTGTCATTAATACTTGTCACATATTAGTTTGCAAACAATGTAAAAAAAATGTTTTTATATAATTGAGTTAATAAAGCTACATACAAACATGGTCTCTATTTTGTTTTCCTGAGAAAGGCAGCTCCAAAATGCAGATGTTTCAGCCTAGCTCAGTGCTTTCTGTGGTGGTGGGGCAAGCCAGCAGAAAATACAGAGCATTGCACCGTGATTGGCTCAGTGTTCTGTCACTTATGGGGACACCACGTCACCTCCAAGTCTAAGGGTAGAGATAGAAAATTCTAGCCTCTGGGTGCTGCCATAGAGTTACAGTATAAGTGCCCATCCAAGAAGGCTCAAGGTCATTCGCCACAGATAAAATGATGTCAAATCATGTTTTATGTACAGTAGCTTTGATTGGACTGATCATGTCATCATCTTACTTTCAAAATCTAGCAGTCATCAATAATCCTTGTCATATGAAGAGAAAGAATGAAGAGAAAATATTGAAAAAACGATAAACATTACACAACAAGTTGGAAATCGCAAATTCAACAATGAGTGGTTTGGAAGGATCAGTGACAGTAGCTAACTGCAAGCATTGCAATGTAATCACTAGCCTGCTATTCAGTCGAGTGGCTGTGTGGTCCCAAATCTGGGATTAATAACCTCTTAAGGATCTAACCCTTTTTTTCAATTTTCGCCTAAAATGACATACCCAAACCTAACTGCCTGTAGCTCAGGACCTGAAGCAAGGATATGCATAATCTTGATACCATTTGAAAGGAAACACTTTGAATATCATTTTCTATATCAGATTTGAAATGCAAGAGAAAGGCCACACAGTATTCTTGCAGTTCAGGCGCAATGTAGATTCTGGCCACTAGATGGCAGCAGTGTATGTGCATCATTTTAGACTGATCCAATGAACCATTGCATCACTGTTCAAAATGTCTGCCCAAATGTACCTAATTGGTTTATTGATACATTTTCAAGTACATAACTGTGCATGCTCCCCAAACAATAGCATGGTATTATTTCACTGTAATAGCAGGGGTGTAAAGTACTTAAGTACTTTTAAGTAAAAATACTTGAAAGTACTACTTAAGTCATTCCTAAAGAAAATGATGTATTTTTTACTCCATACACTTTCCCTGGCACCCAAAAGTACTTGTTATATTTTGAATGCTTAGCAGGACAGTAAAATGGTCTGATTCAAACACTTATCAAGAGAACATCTCTGGTCATCCCTACTGCCTCTGATCTGGCGAACTCACTAAACAAATGCTGCATTTGTAAATTATGTCTGAGTGTTGGCGAAAGCCCCTGGCAATGCTTAAAAAAAATATATGAAAATGGTGCCATCTGCTTTATTTAATATAAGGAATCTGAAATCATTTATACTTCTACTTTTGATACTTAAGTGTATTTAAAACCAAATACTTTTAGACTTTTATTCAAGTAGAATTTTACTGCGGGACTTTTACTTGAGCCATTTTCTATTAAGGTTTTTTACTTTTACTCAAGTATGACAATTGGGTACTTTTTCAACCACTGTGTAATAGCTACTGTAAATTGGAGAGTGCAGTTAGTTTAACAAGAATTTAAGCTTTCGGCCCATATAAGACATGTCTATGTCCTGGGAAATGTTCTTGTTACTTACAATGTCATGCTAATCATATATCTCCCATGGGAGAGGACATCGATCCCGTAGAGGTTGTAAGGGGTTCTTTTCCAAGTTTTAAATAATACACTTTCAACATTGGCCATGCTGTCAATGAAGCATGAGTTGTGCCGCACTCAAAATACTATTAACTCAGAACTACGAAAACGTGAGTTCAAGACAACTGTGAAGTCGGGAAAAAACGAGCTCCAACTGGAAGAATACATTCAACTCGGTCATTCAACAGTCATTCAACTCGGAATTCCAAGTTGGGAACTCGGGCCTCCTCCTAGAGCTCCAAACTGGAGATCAATGACCTTATTATTCAACCATGTTTTTTTCTGAGTTCCCAGTTGTCTTGAAAGCACCATCAATCCAGAGAATGCCAGACTTTGATGACAAAGTTTGATGACAAAATTTCCCCACCTTCCTGTTCATGTGAGCACAGCACAATAAGGTGAGTCCAAAAATGTTTTGGAAGCTGCTGCATAGATGATGTAATATGCCAGGGAGATATGTATACTGTAGCTAAGATGGTAATACTAAGTGTATGTTGTGAAGTAAGCTGTCAGTAGCCCATGCGGCTCACCCTAATCATTGTGTCCCTTTTCCTCTCCTAACTTAGCCTACTGCTCTGACTTACTGGTGCATATGTAGCCTATAGCCTGTTTTAGAGAAATGTCATCATTGAATATTGTAAGAGCTTTTATTGTCTGCTTTTAAGCCCCCTTTATTTATCCTACAGTTCTGACTTGGTGTACAGTGTTGAACAAGATAAAGTAAAACTTGACTTTACTCCTCTGTTTGGTCTGAAATACCAGGAGGTGTGAGTACATTTGTTTTAGAGTCTTGCCATCTCTCCACCCTCTGCTTCAATCAACAGTCTCTCTAGAACAGTGGCCGTAATCCAACTGAAGACTGGTATGTGGCACATGATGTAGAGTCTCCTTGATGACTTAATATGTGTGATGATTCTGCTGGCCAGGTTCTCATCACTGATTATATTCTTGAAGTACTCCTCTTTCTGTGGGTCGTTGAAACATCGTACCTCTGTCACCTGGTCCAAATACTCAGAAGGGATCTGATTGGCTGCTGCAGGTCGGGAGGTTGTCCAGAGTGGAGCAGTTTCCCCTTGATGAGGTTTGTCAGCAACATGTCCACTGAGGTTGACTGTTTGACATCACAGCAGCTATAATTTTTCTTGAGGTCTAGGGGCAGTCAGCACTCATCCAGACCATCAAGGACAGACATAACGTTGTACTTGTCAAAGTTGGAGATTCCAGAATGCTTCACATACACAACAGTTTTCCACAACTTGAATCAAACAGTGTTTTTTCTCTATCATCATGTTCAGCTCCCGAACAGGAAGTGGAAATATGAAGTGGATATCCTGATTAGCTCTTCCTTCGGCCCAGTCCAGAATGAACTTCTGCGCAGAGACTGTTTTACCAATGCCAGCGACTCCCTTTGTCAGCACAGTTCTGATAGGCTTGTCTTGTCCAGGTAAAAGCTTGAAGGTGTCATTGCATTTGATTGGCGTCTCTTGCGTAGTTTGGTTTTTGCATGCCATCTCAATCTGTCTCACCTCATGTTCATGACTGACCCCTCCACTTCCACCCTCTGTGATGTACAGCTCTGTAAAGATCTTAATGAGAAGACTTGGGTTTCCTAGGACAGCTATTCCTTCAAACACACACCGAAACTTCTTCTTCAGGTTGGATTTGAGTTTATGTTGTCAAGAAGCACATCTAAAGACAAAACCGTGTATAAAGCATCAATAAACAGACTTATGTTTCATGTTCCTCAGGAAGTGAAGTGTGATCCTCTCTGGCCCTGCTCTCCTGCTTCTCATCTTCAGCATCCTCTCTCTGACTCTAAGCATTCTGGGAGATCTGGACTCAGAATCCTCTTGAAACTCTTCAGTTCTTTCTTCACTAAAGTGATGACAGTCTCTTCAAGTGACTGAGAAAGAGAAGTGTTTTTTTTTTTAAAACATTTAGGTGTAATTCATTCTGCACAAGCAACTGAAACCAACCAATACAAAAAAAAAGTTAATTAAAATGATATTTGGCCTTCTTTTCAGCAGTTTTTACATTTAGGTAAACCCATTGGGAATTCAGACAAAAAAAATAAGTTCAATTCTATTTTTATGTATGACAGCTCACCATGAATGTTTTATTGTAACTTTATTTAACTAGGCAAGTCAGAAAAAATTCTTATGTTCAATGATGACCTAGGAACAGTGGGTTAACTGCCTTGTTCAGGGGCTGAATGACAGATTTTTACCTTGTCAGCTCCAGGATTCGATCTTGCAACCTTTCAGTTACTAGTCCAACGCTCTAACCACTAGGCTGCCTGCCGCCCCATGAGGAATATCGAGTCCAGGTCTGTTGTATGACTTTGGGAAGACTGACCACTGGAAATATCTGCTTCTGATCTCTCCTGTTGGTCTCTGTAAGAAAAAGAAGTTGACTACAACTGATCAACCAGCTTCACCCCAGAACAATGACACAATACTTCTTATCCCTGTTTAGTAGAGAAGTCTCCCTCTCTGAGGTTTACTGCTTTTCCCATAGACTGTTCACTCTTCATCAACAGACAGCTGGGTACAGGGGAGTCTGGGCTCTTGTGTCTGTGCATCAAAGCTGGGACCGAGTGACTGAAAAACAGCTTCTATCTCAAGGCCATCAGACTGTTAAACAGCCATCACTAACATTGAGTGGCTGCTGCCAACATACTGACTCATCTCTAGCCACTTTAATAATACAACAATTGATGTAATAAATGTATCACTAGTCACTTTAAACAATGCCACTTTATATAATGTTTACATACCCTACATTACTCATCTCACATGTATATACTGTACTCTATAGCATCTACTGCATCTTGCCTATGCCGTTCATCCATATATTTATATTTACATATTGTTATTCATTCCTTTGTTATTGTGAAGTGGTTAGATTACTTGTTGGTTATTACTGCATGGTCGGAACTAGAAGCAAAAGCATTTCACTACACTCACATTAACATCTGCTAACCATATGTATCCAATAAAATTTGATTTGATTTGTTCTTGTTCTGTATATGTCATTCTGTATTATGCTTTGTGTGGACCCCAGGTAGAGTATCTGCTGCTTGTGCAACAGCTACTGGGCATAATAAAATACCAAGTCGCTCTTTCAGTTTTAATTCTGAGTGTTGTTTTTCTTTGACAGTGATTTTTATTTTCAATAAGACCAAGTTCTTACCATGCAACATCAGTTACTATATATATATATATATATATATATCATTTAACCTTTATTTAACTAGGCAAGTCAGAACAAATTCTTGTTTACAATGACAGCCTACTGGGGAACAGTGGGTTAACTGCCTTGTTCAGGGGCAGAACAAAATATTTTTTAACTTGTCACCTCAGGGATTTGATCCAACAACCTTTTGGTTACTGGCCCAAAGCTCTAACCACTAGGCTGCTGCTTGAAATTATACATGTCAATACCACAGGCAGTCTGCTGGTAACTTAATTGGGGAGGACGGGCTCGTAGTAACATTACTAGGAGCCGTCCATCCCTCAGCAGCCTTCTGTGGTTATTATTCATGTCAATACCAAAAGACCCGGACCCTTCAGGTCTTACCCTTGCTAGTAGAGAAGTGTCCAACACTGAAGTTGATTGGTTTCCCCATAGACTGTTCACTCTTCATGGATACACAGCTGGGTACAGGGGAGTCTGGTCTCTCCTGATGGATTTTTGCCAAAAACACCTTCGATCACTGATTTGTTCCCGATTGAGAAAAATTGGCTGAGCACTTTAAGTGGATACATTTCAGCACAGGAAATTGCCTAATAATACAATAGAAATCTCTCACCCCACAGCTTCAACGTGTAGGTCGTTCTCATTTTAGAGGCAGTGGTCCCCTCCTCTCTCTCCCCAAAGACACTCATTTTAGAGGCAGTGGTCCCCTCCTCTCTCTCCCAAAAGACACTCATTTTTTTTGCCAACCTTTCTAAAAAATTAAGTTCTTAAAAAGGATAATCCAAGTTATTTTCAGGGAGTAGCCATTCCATAAGGGAAATATGCAAATACATGCTGAAACAGGCCAATAGAATCTGGCTTCCTTGTGCTTGGCTCTGCCCACCTTCTTCCTTGTTTGGCTCACTGTGTGAGAGTCGAGGTGCAGGAACCAGTTGGTCCACATTGTGTCACCACTGATACACTTCCTCCCTGTATGAACAGAGATCAGACCTGCAGCACTCAAATGCGACCACTTGGGCAGCCTGGTCTCATAGAGTTGATGTAACATAGCAAATGTAAATCTGACATTCAAATCAGTATGATATGTTATGTTTGGTATGGTTACATAAGACAGATGGTTACTTAAGGCAAAAATGAAAGAAGAGTGGTTGGCTGGGGTGGATTGGTAGGTGTATAATGCTAATGTCTAGCAACTCAAAGACTGTGAGTTTGAATCTCATCACAGACAACTTTAGCATTTTAGCTAATTAGCAACCCAAAAGTTGTGAGTTCGAATCTCATCACGGACAACTTTTGCATTTTAGCTAGCTACTTAGCATGTTAGCTGAACTCGAACTCTTTTAGCTAACCCTAATCTTAACCCTAACCCTAACCTTAGCCAGCCAGCTAACATAAGCCACCTAGCTAGAATTCGTAACATATTGTACGTTTTTCAAATTCTTAACATGTAAGATGAATCATAATTATTAACATAACATAAGAAATTGGTGATTGAAAATAACAAATGAATACATACCATATGAAACATAACATACAAAATAAATTAGGTCGCCCAGATTTACTTAAAGAATAATACGAAATTCTCAGACACCAGGTTGCAGCCAGCTAGTCAGCCAGCTGATGACGCTATGGCAGTGCAAGAAAGCGCAACACAATTCAATAATAAATCAAGAGCAGCCTTGTAACTTTGCCCTCCCTAAGATCCTCATCCCTGCCCACCTCTACCGTCTTGCTTTCTGCTAAAATAATACTATGCATTATGGGAAAGATTATTTGAATTTGGTTCAGGATTTTCCATAAACAAAGTAAAATTATACAGTTGTTTTAATATGAGTACAAGCATTTCAGAGGTACAGTTTTGGCCAGAATACATTTGTTATGTTCAACTAATGATTTTAGTCTTTATTTTGTTTAACCAATTTAACCAAATTCCAATGCCTTCTGTTTTTGTGAAAAAGTTTGTTCATGATTTACACTAATAATATTCATTAACAATCGAAAAATGTCAGCAAATACATTTATAGCGTTTAAAAATAAAACGTTTATTCATTTATTGTAACGGCAAAGTATTTCAGTTTTTAATTACAACTGTCGGTTTTAATAACCTGTAATAAAGCTGAAAGACCAATATACTAAAACGAATATTATTATACATCATTTGTAGCTATACTAGATGTGTTTTAGTTTTATTTGTTCTAATAAAAAATAATTTATGCACATCAAATTGAGAATAAAACTTATCTCACGAATAAGCTTGTATGTGATTGTATGTGACGCTCGGGGTCGCAGTTTGCCTGAACAATGGAAAACAAAATTGCATCCTCTCCAAACCCATCGCATCGTTTGCCTAGCCTAGTGTGCGTAAAGCAGGTCACACACCTGCCCCGAACCAACACCGAACTGCGATCCTTTCTTCCCACGTCTAATTTTCGATTGGACAACTTTCTCCCACGTGTGTTGGCCGGAGATGCTTAAATATGCCCCCAGAGAGCAAATGATTGTACTCGTGGTTTAGTATTATGAATTGCTTCTTGATACGGACCTATTAAAAGAACCAACTGCCCGCCACAGGATGACATCGTTAATCGGAGGACTTGTCTGTTGTATTTCCTTCCTTGCCCTGGAAGTCCAAGCAACATACCGACTTCATGGGGGATACCATCCTCGGCAGCATCAGGCAGACAGCCCTATCGTGCCACGGCAAACGTTTCAGCGGGGCTTCCAACAGCAACAACCATTTCAGAGTGTTCAGCAACCAGCTCAGTCTCAGAATCAAAGAACTATTGATTTGGGAGGTTGGTTCATTTTCATGCATTGTCTATTATTCTGTAGAGAGGCTTATGCTTTCTGTCTACAGTGCGCAGACAGCGGTAGCCGGTATTTGGAATAGTCAGCGCAGACTGCTGTTTATATTAAATTATATTTGAGTTTATAGTATATTTAAATTAATAATTTGCCATTGACGTCCATGTATGATGTGCATTAAAGTTTCGAATGTAGTCTAATCTCCTGTATGGAATTACAGAATAAAGGATTCTCTAAATGATTTGATACTGTAAATATACATTCTTATCTTGACAGACAATAACATAGATGTAGAAATTCATTAGTAGGAACATGTTACCAAATAGCACATCAAAGGAAGGACTATCAAAGGAAGGACTGTCAATGTGTAGGCTTGTCAATGTGTAGGCTAATTTACTCAGTCCTTTGAGCTAAATTAAACATTCCGGCTATTATATTTCAAAGTTAAATGTTCCCGAACCCATCAACGTTACATTGTGAGAAATGGAAAACAAGATACTGTATGATGTCGATTACTACTGTAGAAGTTGTATTTTTAATGTTTATTTTTCATCAGCTTTTTTGCATCTGTACTCAATTGCTAGCAGACAGGATCGATTCTTAAGGTTAGCAGCCAGCCTCTTACTGATGCTTAAGGCTATAAGCGTTTTTTTTTTGTACTTCACGTCATCACCATGTAAGCCATAGGCGCTGGACCAAAAACAATAACCATTGCTCTACTGCATCTTCCTCCCTCGTGGTGGCCCAAAGCACATGGCAATAATCACTAGTACTAGCAGCCACACAGGAAATGGCCACCAGTCATGTACCTCCAGCTCACTGCACCACCCCTTCGACCTGCACCCCCACCCCTCCCTTCTGTGGGTGCTTTTACCCCTTTCTTTTCCCAATCTCTTATCTTGTTCAATGATTGAGCAGGTGCTGTGGTAACAGTCACTATTGTGTTTTTTTTAATGTCCTCTGCAGGTGAATCTTGAGAGAAATAGGATAAACATGTGCTTACTATACTACATTGGATGAATTGACTTTCAAGTTCAAATTTAACCTTTATTTAGCTAGGTAAATCAGTTAAGAACAAATTCTTATTTACAATAACGGCCTACCCGGGGAACAGTAGAACAACAGATTTTTTTTTTTTTTTACCTTGTCAGCTCAGAGATTCAACCCTGCAACCTTTCGGTTACTGGCCCAATGCTCTAACCGCTAGGCTATCTGCCGTCCCAAGTTACCATGTTTACTTCCCTGAGAAAAGGTCAGAAACAAAGCTGTGTTTAATCTCGTATCCATTCCTAATCCACTTTACATCAAATTCCTTTATTACTTCAGATTCCTTTATTACTTCAGATTCCTTTATTACTTCAGATTCCTTTATTACTTCAGATTCCTTTATTACTTCAGATTCCTTTATTACTTCAGATTCCTTTATTACATCAGATTCCTTTATTACTTCAGATTCCTTTATTACTTCAGATTCCTTTATTACTTCAGATTCCTTTATTACATCAGATTCCTTTATTACTTCAGATTCCTTTATTACTTCAGATTCCTTTATTACATCAGATTCCTTTATTACATCAGATTCCTTTATTACATCAGATTCCTTTATTACTTCAGATTCCTTTATTACTTCAGATTCCTTTATTACTTCAGATTCCTTTATTACTTCAGATTCCTTTATTACATCAGATTCCTTTATTACTTCAGATTCCTTTATTACATCAGATTCCTTTATTACATCAGATTCCTTTATTACTTCAGATTCCTTTAGACTTGTATTTCTACTGCTTTGTTTTGTAGCATATCGTTTCTGTGTGTAAAGAAGAGTGCACGATTGCCCGCTTAAAAACGAACGTTCCCGTCCAATCTTTTTTTAAATAGTAGCACATGTTAAGGTGACTTGCTAAAACCTTAAGCAACTCCAGGCCTGAATGTGAAACCTGAATGTGTTTGATATATACTGAATGTACAAAACATAGGGAACACCTGCTCTTTCCATATCATAGACTGACCAGGTGAATCCAGGTGAAACCTATAAATCCTTATTGATGTCACTTGTTAAACCCACTTCAACCAGTGTAGATGAAGACTTGAGACAATTGAGATATGGATTGTGTATGTGTGCCATTCAGAGGGTGAATGGGCAAGACAAAATATTTAAGTGCCTTTGAACAGGGTATGGTAGTAGGTGCCAGGCGCAGCAGTTTGAGTGTGTCAAGAACTGCAACGCTGCTGGGTTTTTCCATGCTCAAAAGTTTCCAGTGTGTTTCAAGAATGGTCCACCACCCAAAGGACATCCAGCCAACTTGACACAACTGTGTCAACATAGGCCAGCATCCCTGTGGAACACTTTCAACACCTTGTAGAGTCCATACCCCGATGAATTGAGCCTGATTTGAGGGTGGTGCAACTCGATATTAGGAAGTTGTGCCTAATGTTTTGTACACTCAGTGTATATGACAGAGGAACTCTGGCTAGCAGTTCCCTGTTAAAGTGTGTAGAGCAAACCATTTCATCCTCTGTGGTAAAAACCTATGTCACGTTCTTTTCCCTCGCAGAAACCCACTGCAAAAGCCGCCCCCTAGATCTGGTGTTCATCATCGACAGCTCCCGTAGCGTACGCCCCCAAGAATTTGAGAAGGTCAAAATCTTCTTGGCTGACATGGTCGACACCCTTGAGATTGGCGCAGACGCCACACGGGTGGCCGTTGTGAACTACGCTAGCACAGTGAAGATTGAGTTCCTGCTCAAGACGCACTTCGACAAGCCAGGCCTGAAAGCAGCGTTGGCGCGCATCGAATCCTTAGCGGCTGGCACCATGACTGGGCTAGCCATTAAGACGGCCATGGAGGAGACCTTCACCGAGGGATCGGGCGCCCGGCTAACCAACAAGAACATCGCCAAGGTGGCCATCATCGTGACGGACGGGCGGCCCCAGGACACGGTGGAGGAGGTTGCCGCGGCGGCGAGGGCGGCAGGCATCGAGATCTACGCAGTCGGGGTGGACAGGGCAGACATGAAGTCCCTGCGTCTCATGGCCAGTCTGCCATTGGACGAACACGTGTTCTACGTGGAGACCTACGGCGTCATCGAGAAGCTCACGTCCAAGTTCAGGGAAACGCTGTGTGGTAAGAGAATGAGGCTAGTGCTAAGGCTTAGGTGAGAGATAAGTCATGTTTGCAAGTCCTCCTATAATAGCGGTGCACAATTGAATAAGATCCTCAGTCCTTCTGGTTTCAGTTTCTTTCAGTCCTTGACACCTACTAATGTTACTGACCACCCAGGAAACATACCTGGTTTCCCAGTTCTAAACTAGTTGTTGGATTCCCAGGTCTAAACTAGTTGTTGGATTCCCAGGTCTAAACTAGTTGTTGGATTCCCAGGTCTAAACTAGTTGTTGGATTCCCAGGTCTAAACTAGCTTTTGTTTAAAAATCAAGAATGGAAACCAGCAGATGCGGCTCTCGAGGACTGGTGTTGTGCACCTGTACCCAAAAAACATTGACTAATAGTAATAATTCTTTCAATATTTAATGTGAAACAGTGATTAAAAAAGAAAAAAAGATTCCGTATGATAACCCTCAATTGACCAATTAGAAAGTAATTAATAATTTACCTGAATGAATTCTAACCTGATTAATCCTGTTCAAGGTGACGATGTTGTCAGACCAAACCAATCAGCTGTGAGGATGTTTGTTTACAGGTGTGGACGCCTGTGCCCTGGGACACGACTGCGACCACATATGTGTCAACAACAACGACAACTCGTACGCCTGCAAGTGTCGGGAAGGCTATACACTGAATGCAGACAAGAAAACATGCTCACGTAAGGACCACAAGCCTCTATCGGGAATGTGGATAGCACTTTGTTCGATAGGTACCTACATAAGGACTTCATAACACATTCATAACCCATGAATAACCCATATATAAGCAAGCATTTCCCAACAACCACAGGTTGATTTTTGTGATACTTATACTGCAGATTTCAACGATTGTTGACATAAGTATTTATGAAATGCTAATGTACTGCTTGTGAAGGTGTTATGTTATGTATGAGTTATGAAGGTATTGTGAAGTCCTTATGTAGGTAGCCTTCAAATAAAGTGTTACCGGAAAGTTTTTGTTTGTAGGGGACATATTTTACTGTATTTATTGTGTAATACAGAAATGGGAGGGTAACAAAACAAGCCTTGTATTTAGGGGCAAAGGTCAATATTAATGTGAAAGATTTTGTCTTATGTTTACACTTGGCAGCAGGTTCTTTGCAAAACCAAAACCAAAACCAAAACCAGAACCAGAACCAGAACCAAAACCAAAACCAAAATGGATCAGGTTCCAACGGTTGGTGCACCTTTATTTCAGAATTCATAGGCTAGACATCCTAAGTGCTGCTGTTATGGTATGCATGCCCAGTGCTTGAAGTGGACTGAAATAGATGCCACAGTCATTCTGGCTGCTGGTACTGTTATATTTATTATTCTACAAGAGGTGCAGAAACTCATGATGTGGAACATTTAAGGTGCCCCCCGGGAACTCAGTCCCTGTGTGTTCTTGCCAAAGTCAAGCACTGTGCATGCCACTATCCAATGCGTTTACGCCATCTTCGCTAGCTAACATTGCTTTGTCCCCTCTTCACCTTATAAGGCCAATAGATGGTGAGTTTGTTGTGATGCGTCGGCTTGGCTTATTTAGCATTAAAACCCACAGAGCTGCAGAGTAGCCCGGGCTGCAGAGCTAAAGCTCTCGACCTGCCTTGGTTATCAACGGTTCCAAGAGGGTCCGCTTGGACAACTTTGAGCTGGTGAAGAGTCGGCGCTGGCACTGTCCAGGTTGGCCTGATCCGGGTACACCAGCTGAGTCCGGACCTAGTTCACCTTAAACCACCACCAAGGCTTTGAAGAAGGCAGTGAGAGGTGTTCAGTACATGGGTTCCATGACCGTCCTGCTCCACCTGCTGGACAGGAGCTTCACACAGGGAGAAGGCACCAGGCCAAAGTGCCCCGGGTGGACAGTTGCAAAAGGACATCTCGGAGCATGCCAGGAACCTTAAAGAGCAAGGTGAGAGACCTTTTTCTTAAACAGTATAATGTAACACCATTTTATTGAGTTGAATATATCTGAAGTGGTAAGATGACAACTCAAACTCTAAAATGACTCACTTTTTTTTGTTTGTTCATCCAGTACATTTTTTGAGTTCATTATATGAATGCATGTTTCCTCCTACCGTAGCTGTGTAATACTTAAACATCCAATCCCATGTATATCATGCACCGTATCGCAGTTTTGAGTTTGTCAAAAGAGTGACCTTTGTCCTGTCCTGTCTTCCTTCTCTCTTTCCTCAGGTGTTGAGATGTACGCGGTGGGTAAAACGGAGGAGAGCGAGCTCCTGGAGATCGCCTCTGAGCCCCACATACAGCATTACGTTCACTCGGCTGACTTTAGCACCGTGGAGCAAGTTCTGCCACTGTAAGGAAGAAGGAAATAGATGAGCATGGGAAGGTGCAGCATGAGCTAGCTGCTAGAGAAACAACAACTAGATCCAGGAGAAGGACCCAAAGGAGCCTGGTCGACTGACTTGTGTTTGGCCTCATACGTTTGTTGGACTGATGCCTGGGTATTTCAAATTGCATGCAGTCACCTGTGGTTTGTTTCACATCTACGGGAGACCTTGAAAATCAAAGTATACATGATGGGTTTGTGTTATGATGAACAGATGCTTGATTGAAGGGCTTGTCTACTGCCTTGGTTAAAGCTTGAATGAATGACTGGCCTACTGCCTTGGTTAAAGCTTGAATGAATGGCTGGCCTACTGCCTTGGTTAAAGCTTGAATGAATGGCTGGCCTACTGCCTTGGTTAAAGCTTGAATGAATGACTGGCCTACTGCCTTGGTTAAAGCTTGAATGAATGACTGGCCTACTGCCTTGGTTAAAGCTTGAATGAATGACTGGCCTACTGCCTTGGTTAAAGCTTGAAGTGATTGTTAACCTTTTGCAAAACCCAATTGATTTACCATTGACTTCCCCTCAATGATCTAAAAAGACTTCACCTGATCTTTGACTAACTACTTGACTGACATCCACTTGACTGTATGCATTTGTCTGTACTGGAAGTTTTGACTTTACATTAAGTCAACTAGTTGTAACACTTTACATTACGTTGCTCACAGTAACAGGGAATTGTAATATTTGATTGCATTGTGCAATGTGTCACTACACAATTTGTTTCCTTGTATCCACAATGGAAGATGATTTTAATAGATCCCTTAGTGTGGAAGAAGTGACACTTTATGGGGGGCTGCTGAGGGGAGGATGGCTCATAATAATGGCTGGAATGGAGTGAATGGAATGGCATCAAACCCATGGAAACCATGGAAACTATGTGTTTGCTGTATTTGATACCATTCCACCTATACCACTCCGGCCATTAACACGAGCCCATCCTACTCAACCAACCTGTACGTAATACTGAGTAGCCTATCATATTTAGACGACCAAAATAATACAGGAAAAGCTAACAGATAAGTTGTTTATTGGTAACTGCAGTAACTTAACGTCAAGTTTTTTCATAAAAAAATATAGCATTTATTCATTATTGCCATTGATGTCTTTTTCAGAGGACGCGAATGAGATGAGTGGGAATGAGCTGAGTGAAGACGCCTGTATGTGTGAGGCTCAGATTGCGTTCCAGATGAAGATGCGGTCCACCATAAAGCAGCTGACCAACAAACATATCCTTTTAACCTCACCGGTCCTTTTTATAATGGGTAAGGGTGGTATTTACATAGGGCTTTACACAAGATCTCAAAGCCTCTACCACCAGCTAACAATGTTGTATGGCCATGTGTATACTGGTCTACTTTAAACTGTTACACTTCCCTGTTACACTTCAGTATATGCATTGAGGAAGACAAGTCATTTCCTTGACTGTTATTTCCACTTGATGACCTATCGAGGAAAGTGACCCAGTTTGGAGGCAGGCGTTGATTCTAAAGAAGAGGACGCTGCAAAGAGACCATTCAGAGCTCACCCAGTTAACCTCAATCTAAAATGACTGTATAGTTTTCCTCTTTTATTGACAACAGTCCATTTTGGAGTCATCGTACTGTATAACCTCCTTCAATATATGTGTTTTTTTTTTACATCTAAAGCAATGTATTTAAAAATTGAACAATAATGTTCAATTTGCTCACAACAGATGTCCCCATTTCATTTTTAAAGCTAGGAACAATATTTGTCCCCCCATGGTGGCACCTTTCCAGTTGAACAACATTCCATCTTCCACCACATCAGCTATAATAAAGAGGAAGCAATAGAGGCTCCGTCACTGACCAGTGATTTGTTTTCTTATTGTGGTGCAGGATAAATGAAAGACAAGACACACAAAATGTCATTTCTGTCAATATATGGTGTTCTATTGCTCTATTTTCTAGTGTTCTATTTTGGATATTTGTACAAATGTACACATTAAATACATATTTTGAACAAATCTCATTAACATTGTTTCTGTCTGTATTTTTTTGTCATAAAGATTAAAGTGCTACATGCATGTGCTGTATATATACGTCAAGCACAATATAAAAAAAACATAAGAAATACATTTTTTTTAATTTTTTTTATTTCACCTTTATTTAACCAGGTAGGCAAGTTGAGAACAAGTTCTCATTTACAATTGCGACCTGGCCAAGATAAAGCAAAGCAGTTCGACAGATACAACGACACAGAGATACACATGGAGTAAAACAAACATACAGTCAATAATACAGTATAAACAAGTCTATATACGATGTGAGCAAATGAGCTGAGAAGGGAGGTAAAGGCAAAAAAAGGCCATGGTGGCAAAGTAAATACAATATAGCAAGTCAAACACTGGAATGGTAGATTTGCAATGGAAGAATGTGCAAAGTAGAAATAAAAATAATGGGGTGCAAAGGAGCAAAATAAATAAATAAATTAAATACAGTAGGGAAAGAGGTAGTTGTTTGGGCTAAATTATAGGTGGGCTATGTACAGGTGCAGTAATCTGTGAGCTGCTCTGACAGTTGGTGCTTAAAGCTAGTTAGGGAGATAAGTGTTTCCAGTTTCAGAGATTTTTGTAGTTTGTTCCAGTCATTGGCAGCAGAGAACTGGAAGGAGAGGCGGCCAAAGAAAGAATTGGTTTTGGGGGTGACTAGAGAGATATACCTGCTGGAGTGTGTGCTACAGGTGGGAGATGCTATGGTGACCAGCGAGCTGAGATAAGGGGGGACTTTACCTAGCAGGGTCTTTGCTGGCTGTCTCCAAGTCCACCAGCTACTAAACAATTTGTATGGAGAATAATTAACCCCCCTAAAAAAGGAGTGACTGAAAAGTGATTGTCAAGTTCATATATGCCATTTCGCAGACACTTTTATCCAAAGCAACTTCAGGTCATGCTTGCATACTTACATCCAAAGTGAATACAGTTGTAACTACATTTTCATGTATGGGTGGTCGTGTGAATCAAACCCTCAACCCTGGTGTCAAGCACCATGACCTACCAACTGAGAGCCATACATGACCAAGGAATTTTACAGACTAGGTGGATGATTAAAAAGTATGCACATAATGTTGCCAAACATTTCCCAGACTGAGCCATACTGTAGATATTCTAATACATGGCTCTGGCATTTCCCGTTTCAGAAGTGTTAACATTCACAAATGGGAACAGTGCATGGAGATAATAAACTTGGAATAAAGAGACAAACATGCCGAAGGGAGTGCAACGAACAAGGACTACAACACAACACAGCTATAAATAATGATGGACTACAATTACCGCAATGTTGAGAGCGGAAGCCCAGACAAAAGAGCTTTCCGGTGTGTGGTTACCAGGGATACCGATGAAAGCGACGTCGATGTTCTGCAACGAAAGCTGGCGTGTGAATTTAGTTTATGAAGGAAACCCATAGTTTTGAGATGCAATATATTCTCACCTATGCATGTATTTTGCGCGGAGTTTGCTAGCTATATTCTACAATAGTTTGTTTGTCAACGGTGACTGAATCTCCAGCTAGCTAACGTTACTTCCATAAGCTAGCTAGCAAGTTGCTATCGTTTGCTCTCTAACATTGCTAGCTGGCTAATGTTAGCTTTAGCAAGCAAATTCTAGTGAACGTGTGTTGGGTCACTTGGCAGCAACGATGTTTATTTATCTCAGTAAGAAGGTAGGCATCCATTTCGGTGACATTTAGCTGTCAGATAGTTTTGTTGATACGCGTGAAGCTTCCATACGTCTCTCACTTGTTGTTGCCTATCAAGACGAGAACCGCATCAACATGCCATTATGATTAATATTGTATTCATCACCATCATGCACACAGTCTCTTGCATGCTTGAGCCAGCCATTTACTGCTAGCTAGCTAGTTATGAGACCTGCAAACTAACGTTAGTCATACAAACTAACGTTAGTGCATGTTACTACCTGTGATAGCAGACACATTTTCAGAGCCTGTTGGCATAAGCAATACAATCAATGTCCCCTTTGCCTACAACAGTAACAACCAGTTATAATCAATTTGATCTAAATGCACAATCCTCTTCCCCTCTCAGATTGCCATCCCCAACAACATACGGCTGAAGTGTGTGTCATGGAACAAAGACCAAGGCTTTATAGCCTGTGGAGGGGATGAGGGTCTTCTCAAAGTCCTTAAGCTGGAGACACAGACAGGTGAATTGGCTTTCCAACACAAGTTACCTCTATAAGTTGAGATTGGCTGAGAGTACCACCTGAGCTATGTTATGCAATGTTTACAAACTCATTTGATTCAGATTCATTTGAGTTATTTAGCAGACACTTTTATCCAGAGTGACTTACAGGAGCAATTAGGTTTAGTGGCTCAATGCTCTCAACCGTGATGCTACCTGCCTCCCAGATTCCAAATGTTTGTGAAACAGAGCTAGAGTAGCTAATTGTGTGTGAAAAACAATTTAAAACTGAAATGAGCTTGGCAACAGTAGACATACTCTGCCAGCAGTATTATGTCAATTAGAAAGTAGGATGGTGAGTTTCTATCTGAGCTTTACCCCCATGTGTTACCTAAAGGGCTCAGACTTTTCTGTTTCCATTGGCACGAATGTCTCATGGGACCATGGCCCTGGCGGACTTGCTCTGACTTGGCTAACTGTGGACTTTTAATGCCTTGTCACAAAGCAACTGTCTTTGTGATGCAGAGGTTGTTGATTCTACTCACCCCAAGTCTTTAGTGTCACACTCCCGATGGAAACACAATTACACTAGAGCCTACATTAACATAAAACACTGGTGTGGGGTAAGTCTTAGGTGGAAGTGCAGCATAATGGTGTTAGGAACAAATTTGCTCGGGCTTCTCTGTATTAGGCTACTTTAGAGCTATGGTATGATTCAAGCAGCTTGTGATGTTGACAGGCTTATTTAACTCACTATAGGCTAGATAATCAAATAAAATGTTATTGGTCACATACACGTGTTTAGCAGATGTTATTGCGGGTGTAGCGAAATGCTTATGCTCCTAGTTCCGACAGTGCAGTAATATATAATTACTTAGTGTTAGGAATTACTGTACTAGTATCCTATAAAGGAATTAGGAGTGTCCTATATATTTAAGTAGCCTAAACAATAGTGTTGTAATTGTAAAAACACACACACAAAAAAAACATGACCTCTTGTTCTCATTGGCGCTGTGAACTTTCAACAGACGATGCCAAACTCAAAGGACTTGCAGCACCCAGCAATTTGTCAATGAATCAGACACTTGAAGGCCACAGTGGTAAGTAAAGCGCTATTTATGCCTCTTTCTGGGAGCCAGTGGGACCTCTGAACTCTGTTTGTTGTTTGGTATGACACAGGTGCAGTCCAGGTTGTGACGTGGAATGAGCAGTACCAGAAGCTCACCACGAGTGACCAGAATGGTCTCATTATTGTGTGGATGCTCTACAAAGGTAGGCTACACTGTATAGTCACATTTACTGATAATAATGCATGGGTGGGGGGTCCATCAGGATGCCGGTGGTCAGAAAGACTGTAGTGGTGTTACACTTGAAGGATATGTCAAGTCAGAGAAACACTTCAGCCATCTTGAAGCCATCTCAGTGTTGTCCATTTCTGTTGACTATTATGACATAATGATATGGTGTGGGACTATGTGGGACTATGTGATGATTATAATGATTGTGGGACTATGTGATGATTTATAATGATATGGTGTGTGACTATGTGATGATTATAATGATTGTGGGACTATGTGATGATTATAATGATTGTGGGACTATGTGATGATTATAATGATTGTGGGACTATGTGATGATTATAATGATTGTGGGACTATGTGATGATTATAATGATATGGTGTGTGACTATGTGATGATTATAATGAAATGGTGTGTGACTATGTGATGATTATAATGAAATGGTGTGGGACTATGTGATGATTTATAATGATATGGTGTGTGACTATGTGATGATTATAATGATTGTGGGACTATGTGATGATTATAATGATTGCGGGACTATGTGATGATTATAATGATATGATGTGTGACTATGTGATGATTATAATGATTGTGGGACTATGTGATGATTATAATGATTGTGGGACTATGTGATGATTTATAATGATATGGTGTGTGACTATGTGATGATTATAATGATTGTGGGACTATGTGATGATTATAATGATTGCGGGACTATGTGATGATTATAATGATTGTGGGACTATGTGATGATTATAATGATATGGTGTGTGACTATGTGATGATTATAATGTAATGGTGTGTGACTATGTGATGATTATAATGATTGTGTGACTATGTGATGATTATAATGATATGGTGTGTGAATAGGCTGCTGGTACGAGGAGATGATTAACAACAGGAACAAGTCCGTGGTGAGGAGCATGAGTTGGAATGCAGACGGCCAGAAGATTTGTATTGTTTACGAGGACGGGGCAGTCATTGTTGGATCTGTAGATGGTAAGTGCTCCTCTCTTTAACACGTCTGTCTGGACAGTTTGGTTCGTTTTCCCAAACAGAGATTAAGCCTAGTCTTGGGCTAAGAAACACTTCCATAAAGAGGATGACCTAAGAATTGTTTTTCTAATTCATGCACTGGGTCCATCGGGTTATTTCAGTTTTAACAGTCAGAACAAGTTGTCATTGGATTGCTGTTGCTTTCTCACACCCATTGTATAATGGTAATGAGAAAAGCATCATGACGAATATGGCACGTGGTTGTTTTATAATGGATGTGTTTTGTCTTTTTAGGTAACCGAATCTGGGGGAAAGAGCTCAAGGGAATTCAGCTCGCTCACGTGGCCTGGTCGCCAGATAGCAAGATCCTCCTTTTTGGGATGGCCAATGGGGAAATCCACATCTACGACAATCAGGGAAACTTCATTGTAAGTCTGGTAGCCTTTGAAAAAGATAGCAACACCCCAAAAGTAACGATGGATAGCGCTTTTTGTACACTTAGTAAAGGTGCACGTTTCAATTGTTCAAGAGTGTTTAATGCAACCCCACTTCTGAAGAGTGGGTAACATAGTTCTAGGAGACTTAGAGATAATCATTATGTTGCAGATGAAGATGACGGTCAGCTGTCTGCATAACGTGACTGGAGCCATCAGTATCGCAGGGATCCACTGGTACGCAGGGTCAGAGGGCTACGTGGAGCCAGACTGCCCCTGCCTGGCCATCTGCTTCGATAACGGACGGTGTCAGGTCATGCGATACGAGAGTGATGAAAGTGAGTGAATTGGTCAAGAACTTTTGTGAAACAGCACAGTTTAAAAATATATGGCAAATAGAAATCAAACTGGATGGACATCAGAAAAAGATGGGTGAGATTGAGGGTAGAGGAAGGACAAAATAGAACTATTGTACAATAGATTGTGTTCATAAAATGTATATAGTATGTATAAGCTGTAAGTAGAAGCCTGGGTGTTGTTGCTCATTAGTTTGTTCCAATGGGTAGAAGGGTGGTTAAGTTAGTGGAAAATAATAAAGGAAAATATAATAAATATGTTAAAAAAAATATATGTATGTGTGTATGTACAGTTGAAGTCGGAAGTTTACATACACTTAGGTTGGAGTCATTAAAACTTGTTTTTCAACCACTCCACACATTTCTTGTTAACAAACTATAGTGTTGGCAAGTCGGTTATGGCATCTACTTTGTGCATGACACAAGTTGTTTTTCCAACAATTGTTTCACTTCTAATTCACTGTATCACAATTCCAGTGGGTCAGAAGTTAACATACACTAAGTTGACTGTGCCTTTAAACCGCTTAGAAAATGATGTCATGGCTTTAGAAGCTTCTGATAGGCTAATTGACATCATTTGAGTCAATTGGAGGTGTACCTGTGGATGTATTTCAAGGCCTACCTTCAAACTCCGTTCCTCTTTGCTTGACATCATGGGGAAATCAGCCAAGACCTAAAAAAAAAATATTGTAGACCTCCACAAGTCTGGTTCATCACTGGGAGCAATTTCCAAACGCCTGAAGGTACCATGTTCATCTGTACACACAATAGTACACAAGTATAAACACCATGGGACCACACAGCCATCATACCGCTCAGGAAGGAGACGCGTTCTGTCTCCTAAAGGTGAACGTACTTTGCTGCGACAATTGCAAATCAATCCCAGAACAACTGCAAACGACCATGTGAAGATGCTGGAGAAAATAGGTTCGAAAGGATCTTGGTACAAAAGTATATATATCCAAAAATATAACTATTTGGCCATATTGACCATCGTTATGTTTGGAGGAAAGAGGGGGAGGCTTGCAAGCTGAAGAACACCATCCCAACTGTGAAGCATGGGAGTGGCAGCATCATGTTGTGGGGGTGCTTTGCTGCAGGAGGGACTGGTGCACTTCACAAAATAGATGGCTTCATGAGAAAGGAAAAGTACGTGGATATATTGAAACAACATCTCAAGACTTCAGTCAGGAAGTTAAAACTTGGTCGCAAATGGGTCTTCCAAATGAACAATGACCCCGAAGCATACTTCCAAAGTTGTGGCAAAATGGCGTAAGGACAAGTCAAGGTATTGGAGTGGCCATCACAAAGACCTGACCTCAATCCTATAGAAAATGTGTGGGCAGAACTGAAAATGGGGAGGGGGTGGAATGGGGAGTTAGAAAGGGGAATGGGGAGGGGTGGAATGGGGAGTTAGAAAGGGAAATGGGGGGGGGTGGAATGGGGTGGAATGGGGAGTTAGAAAGGGGAATGGGGAGGGGGTGGAATGGGGAGTTAGAAAGGGGAATGGGGAGGGGTGGAATGGAGAGTTAGAAAGGGGAATGGGGAGGTGGTAGAAAGGGGAATGGGGAGGGGGTGGAATGGGGAGTTAGAAAGGGGAATGGGGAGGGGGTGGAATGGGGAGTTAGAAAGGGGAATGGGGAGGGGTGGAATGGGGAGTTAGAAAGGGGAATGGGGAGGGGGTGGAATGGGGAGTTAGAAAGGGGAATGGGGAGGGGTGGAATGGGGAGTTAGAAAGGGGAATGGGGAGGGGTGGAATGGGGGGGAGGGGTGGAATGGGGAGTTAGAAAGGGGAATGGGGAGGGGTGGAATGGGGAGTTAGAAATGGGGAATGGGGATGGGGGGTGGAATGGGGGGGGGGTGGAATGGGGAGTTAGAAAGGGGAATGGGGAGGGGTGGAATGGGGAGTTAGAAAGGGGAATGGGGAGGGGTGGAATGGGGAGTTAGAAAGGGGAATGGGGAGAATGGGGGTGGAATGGGGAGTTAGAAAGGGGAATGGGGAGGGGGTGGAATGGGGGAGTTGGGGAAATGGGGAGTTAGAAGGGAATGGGGAGGGGTGGAATGGGGAGTTAGAAAGGGGAATGGGGGAATGGGGGTGGAATGGGGAGTTAGAAAGGGGAATGGGGAGGGGTGGAATGGGGAGTTAGAAAGGGGAATGGGGAGGGGTGGAATGGGGAGTTAGAAAGGGGAATGGGGGGGGGTGGAATGGGGAGTTAGAAAGGGGAATGGGGAGGGGTGGAATGGGGAGTTAGAAAGGGGAATGGGGAGGGGTGGAATGGGGAGGGGTGGAATGGGGAAGTTAGAAAGGGGAATGGGGAGGGGTGGAATGGGGAGTTAGAAAGGGGAATGGGGAGGGGTGGAATGGGGAGTTAGAAAGGGGAATGGGGAGGGGTGGAATGGGGGGAGTTAGGGGGTGGGGGGGGGTGGAATGGGGAGTTAGAAAGGGGAATGGGGAGGGGGTGGAATGGGGAGGAAAGGGGAATGGGGAGGGGTGGAATGGGGAGTTAGAAAGGGGAATGGGGAGGTGGAATGTTAGAAAGGGGAATGGGGAGGGGGTGGAATGGGGAGTTAGAAAGGGGAATGGGGAGGGGGGAATGGGGAGTTAGAAAGGGAATGGGGGGTGGAATGGGGAGTTAGAAAGGGGAATGGGGAATGGGGGGGAAAGGGGGGAGGGGTGGAATGGGGAGTTAGAAAGGGGAATGGGGAGGGGTGGAATGGGGAGTTAGAAAGGGAATGGGGAAGGGGGGGAATGGGGAGTTGGAATGGGGAGTTAGAAAGGGGAATGGGGAGGGGTGGAATGGGGAGTTAGGGAATGGGGAGGGGTGGAATGGGGAGGGGTGGAATGGGGAGTTAGAAAGGGGAATGGGGAGGGTGGAATGGGGTGGAAATGGGGAGTTTGATGAGGGGAATATTGAGGGGGGAATGGGGATGGGGGTGGAATGGGGAGTTAGAAAGGGGAATGGGGAATATTGGGGGGTGGAATGGGTAGTTAGAAAGGGGGAGGGGGTGGATTGAGGGGGTGGAATGGGGAGTTAGAAAGGGGAATGCGGAGGGGTGGAATGGGGAGGGGTGAAATGGGGAGTTTGAAAGGCGTGAGGGGAATATTGGGGGGGTGGAATGGGGATGATGGGGTGGCAAATGGAGGGGAGTTTGAAAGGGGTAAATGGGGAATATTGATGCCAGGGGTGGAATGTTTTCATTTTAACATCATTCCAATCAGTTTTGCCTGCTGGGTGGAAACCCCTGGCTAAGTTGGTTACATTTGAGTAAGTTTGGGGTAATATCGTGATAATGACAATGAAGGTCCTTGCTCCACCGCCAATTCCCCTTCCTTGTAACCCTTTCTCCAGGCCCAGTGTTCATAGACACACTGATGAACGTGGCCAGTATCCAGTGGAACCAGTGTGGCAGCGTGCTGGCTGTGGCAGGCTCCCTGAGGGGCATGGAGAAGGAGGTCAACGTGGTGCAGTTCTACACCCCATTCGGAGAGGTGAGAGAGCCAGGACATCCCAGACGCCAACCTCTCTCATAGCATAGCTTTCAGATGTTCCCTGGCAATGTGGAAAGTTGCAGGCAAACATGACTTGTTTTTAGTTTAAGTCAACCGGCTTTCTGAGTTAGACTGAATGATACTAACCCGAAGTAAATTAAGTTTGTGTAAATAAAAAGTTATTTAATAAGTTGTATGAATACAAAGTTGTGGCAGATCGGCATTGATGTCAAAAGGATTCTATGTGACTCCAGTTGCGTAGATCTCCAGTTAGGATTCGGCCCCTACAGAGTACACAATATTGTCATTAGGCTATATGGCATTTGACCAAAGCAATTTTTACTCCCTTTTGCATAGCATTTGCGAACATTGAAGGTACCTGGCAAGCAGATGACAGAGGTTGCTTGGGAAGGGGGAGGACTGAGGATTGGACTGGCTGTTGACTCCTACATTTACTTTGCCAACATAAGGCCCGATTACAAGGTAAAACAATCAGCTGGGGAATAATCGGCTCTGCTTGAAGCTAACAGGGTTTCTTGTACTTTGGTTAAATTCTCTGTGTTTAAAAACTGTTAACACATGCCGTTTTTTAAATGGAGATTAATATGAAATGAAAATGATTTTAGTGTGAGAGGTAGGCCATTTAGGGTCCTATAAAATCCGCGATGCGGAGAATGCAGACGGAATCACGGAATACAGACATTAAAACAGAATTCAACAGTTAAAACAGTTTGATGCTTAGAACATAGTGTGGCTATTGCAACATTTGATTTAAGTTTCTCATCATACATGAACAGAATGCATCAGTGATTTAGTATTTGATACCATTGAGGAAGCAACGTCATGCCATGAGAATGCTATCTAACGATAATGTCTTCTGGTAGATGGAAAGGCTTTCCTGAAAACATTCTCAATTAAATGTTAACTACAACAAAAAAAAAGCCTTCATGTCAGAATCATATCATGATTATATGCATCAATCCGGTAGGCATTTACAGGAACACCTCTAGCCAAACACAACAGTCGACACACAGAATGATAGAGAAACGCCCTTACACCACACAGACGGAAATGGGAAATATTGTATTAGGTTGAGCTTTTTAAGCCAATAGTTGCTAACCAGGGGTGAGATAATGTCAATGTTGTGTTGATTAGATAGTAGCTGAGAGCTTGCGGAGTCTTGATACTTTTGAGATGTATTTATGACAGTTTGCGGTAGAACAAGTGAAAATTGCATGCACTTTCAGAATTGTTTGGGGAGCTTACTCATAGGTGGTCTGCGAGCTACTGGTAGCTATCGACCTGTTAGAGACCCCTGAGTTAAAGATACTAACAAAATGAACACTAGCAGAGATGACACAGCTCTGTTGTAACCAGTACTTACTGTACCTACTGTAGTATTCTTTAAAAAAATGCTTTCTGTCCAGTAGCAGTGCATGGGTACAATCACTGGGGAAGCCAAGCCATATTGCAGCCTGTGATGTGATAATTGTGTTGTTTGTTCTGTAACCCATTCGTTCGTACGCCACCGTGATATACAATAAGGCCGAGATAACAAAAAGACAACAGTTAAACAGCGGCAGAATAAATTCAACCACACATTTGTTTCATCACAAAACCGGAGAGTCCGGTGAAGTCCACAAAGCACCTATAGCATTTAACAAATAGTTGCATGACCTGCAGCATGGGCAAGCAAGTTGATGTTCCCGCTAAACAACTGATTTACAACCCCAGAGAGTTATCGCAAGTCAGCAAATAAACAACAGGAGCACTACCTCCAGCATCGTTTCAACTTCAAACATTATTAAATTTTTTAATCCTTTATTTAACTCGGCAAGTCCGTTTAGAACAAATTCTTATTTTCAATGACTGCCTACCGGGGAACAGTGGATTAACTGCCTTGTTCAGGGGCAGAACGACAGATTTTTACCTTGTCTGCTCGGTTACCTTTCGGTTACTGGCCCAATGCTATAACCACTAGGATATCTGCTGCCCCAGGTTAAAGAGTGACTGCCTTTAAAAAGCAACAAATCACTTTGAAAATGGGCTATGTGGCATCGATATGAGTCAGGAAAAAGTTATTCTAGTTGACAAAATTGACTACAAAGTGTAAATAGGATAATTTAGGTCATAAAGTCAGTCTCGTCTAAACTCATCTGACTCTGTCGTACAGTAGTACACGCTTTTACTTTTTGTTGTGATAGGCTCCCTGGATAAAATGCCTACTAGCCTAGCTTCCTCTCATGGGAAACAATGAACCAGCTAAGTTAGCTAGCTAGTTAACGTGGGTCTACTAGGCTACATATTGAACTTCAATCGTCTCAGGCTGGTGGCACAATATATTCATTTATAGTTAGATCAGAATCACCTTTATAATCATTGGCCTGTATGGAGAATTAAGTCCAAATCGCCATCTCCGTACATGGCTTGGGAAAGGGACGATTTAGCTAGCTAGCTACAGCAGGACATCAACACAAGCACACCAGAAACAATTACGTTTTGCTTTTCATGTGATTTGGTTGGTGTAGTGGTTCAATTGTCCAATACAATTGTCCCAATACAATTTCCATTCTGATCCTTTAGCCACAATGGAGAGTGGTGAAATGTCCGTCTTGACGCAGACATATCCAATGTCCAGAGTTTGATTCAAGTTGAAAATAATAATACATCTATTTGTTGTTCTTCTGGATAAAAAACATTTATAGAATTCTACCAAAACATATTCTGATCATTAAACTAAAGAAACAAACAGCATGGTAAACATGGTGTTGTATGGTCCAAAGATGGTGCTGCCATTCCAGTCACTCCCAGTAGGCCTTGGAGCAGATAACTGTATTCTCCATTGGCCAGAAGAGGGAGAACACAGACTTGACAGGGGATCAATGGCAAACACACAAACAACAGGAATGCATCATGAATTGGAAACATGCAAATGTACAATATGATCTATTTGGCTCCTACAGTTGGTGTGACTCCAAATCCAAAATGGCCTCCCTCGGTGGTGTTTTGCAGCACCAGGACTAACCACAGTTGAGCTAATTGTTTATTTATTTCAATGTTAAGGGAGGTCAAATGCTTTCTGGCATCAATCAATTGTGACAATGGCAACATGTCATGCTCTTTTTGTCCAGACAGCATCAGATACATGGTCTACACATACTGAGACAGAGAGGTGCTGTTTCACTGTCCAGACAGCATCAGATACATGGTCTACACATACTGAGACAGAGAGGTGCTGTTTTTCACTGTCCAGACAGCATCAGATTCATGGTCTACACATACTGAGACAGAGAGGTGCTGTTTTTCACTGTCCAGACAGCATCAGATTCATGGTCTACACATACTGAGACATAGAGGTGCTGTTTCACTGTCCAGACAGCATCAGATTCATGGTCTACACATACTGAGACATAGGGGTGCTGTTTCACTGTCCAGACAGCATCAGATACATGGTCTACACATACTGAGACAGAGGGGTGCTGTTTCACTGTCCAGACAGCATCAGATACATGTCCAGACAGCATCAGATACATGGTCTACACATACTGAGACAGAGAGATGCTGTTTCCTTCTGTTGTATGATTCCTACTGTGAGATACTGTAGATTCAGCAAAGTAATGAAAACACAGAAAGACGAAAGATCATTTAAAAAATATATATATATATATTTGTTTTATTGGTCAAGTATTTAGGGAAAGCCTGGCTTCCATTGGCATTCATGAATACACACCACTGATTTACTCTCCATCTCATCTCTCTCTGTCTCTGTTTTTACTCTCTCAACAGTGGGGCTACTGCTCCAACACAGTGGTGTATGCCTATACCAAGCCTGACCGGCTGGAGTACTGTGTGGTGTTCTGGGACACCAAGAACAACGAGAAGTTTGTCAAGTACGTCAAGAGCCTCATGTCCATCACCACGTCTGGAGACTTCTGCATCCTGGCCACCAAGGCAGATGACACACACCCACAGGTACACACACTGTCTGGTACACACACACTGATACAGGTACACACACTGGTACACACACCGTCTGGTACACACACAGAAGTACATACACTGGTACACACACTAGTACTGGTACACACGCACACACCCAGGTACACACACTGCCTGGTACACACACTAGTACTAGTACACACACACACAACCAGGTACACACACAGGTACACACACTGGAACACACACTGGTACTGGTACACACACACATCCACAGGTACACACACACACACACACACACACAGGTACACACACACTGGTACATACACAGGTACACACTGGTACAGGGCTCCCGAGTGGCACAGTGGTCTAAGGCACTGCATCTCAGTGCCAGAGGCGTCACTACAGACACCCTGGTTCGAATCCAGGCTGTATCACAACCGGCCGTGATTGGGAGTCCCATAAGGCGGCGCACAATTGGTCCAGCGTCGTCTGGGTTTGGCCGGAGTAGACCATTATTTTCTTAATTGACTTGCCTTGTTAAAATAAAAGTTACACATACTCATCTACACACACCGACACAGGCAGAAGGACTGGCAGCCTCGCCGGGTCGCTAGGCACGAACTTACAACTATGTTGAATGGAATCAAGACTACATTTACAAAGGGAGTAGTTGTTGATATAGGAGAGGCCTAATACTTGACTTGAATGACCCGTCATAATGAACTTGGCTTGACCAAACATCCACATTATTATGTTCAAAGCATCAAACCGTTTAACAGTTCCAAGTAAAGTGTTACTCAAATCTGACAAGCAGTAAGAGAAAGTAGAACTTGTAAGTACTGTAAGAAACAACTTGTAGCTTGATCAGCCTCATGTCAGTATCTCTCTGCGTGTCATGCCTTCTCTTGTTTTCAAATTCATTGCCACAAAGGAGGATGCTGACGTAGAGTCGGGAAATAATGCCATGGTAACGTACACCCTCTAAATATGACCCTGTGTGGTAATGTAAATCCCTGTAAATATGACCCTGTGTGGTAATGTAAACCCTCTAAATATGACCCTGTGTGGTAATGTACACCCTCTAAATATGACCCTGCGTGGTAATGTAAATCCCTCTAAATATGACCCTGCGTGGTAATGTACACCCTCTAAATATGTACCTGTGTGGTAATGTACACCCTCTAAATATGACCCTGTATGTCAATGTCCACCCTCTAAATATGACCCTGTGTGGTAATGTAAATCCCTCTAAATATAACCATGTGTGGTAATGTAAATCCCTCTAAATATGACCCTGTGGTAATGTAAATCCCTCTAAATATGACCCTGTGTGGTAATGTAAATCCCTGTAAATATGACCCTGTGTGGTAATGTAAACCCTCTAAATATGACCCTGTGTGGTAATGTACACCCTCTAAATATGACCCTGTATATCAATGTCCACCCTCTAAATATAACCCTGGATGGTAATGTAAATCCCTCTAAATATGACCCTGTGTGGTAATGTAAATCCCTCTAAATATAACCCTGTGTGGTAATGTAAATCCCTCTAAATATGACCCTGTGTGGTAATGTACACCCTCTAAATATGACCCTGTGTGGTAATGTAAATCCCTCTAAATATAACCCTGTGTGGTAATGTACATCCCTCTAAATATGACCCTGTGTGGTAATGTAAATCCCTCTAAATATGACCCTGTGTGGTAATGTAAACCCTCTAAATATGACCCTGTGTGGTAATGTAAATCCCTCTAAATATGACCCTGTGTGGTAATGTAAATCCCTCTAAATATAACCCTGTGTGGTAATGTACAGCCCTCTAAATATGACCCTGTGTAGTAATGTAAATCCCTCTAAATATGACCCTGTGTGGTAATGTAAATCCCTCTAAATATAACCCTGTCTGGTAATGTACATCCCTCTAAATATGACCCTGTGTGGTAATGTAAATCCCTCTAAATATGACCCTGTGTGGTAATGTAAATCCCTCTAAATATAACCCTGTGTGGTAATGTACAGCCCTCTAAATATGACCCTGTGTAGTAATGTAAATCCCTCTAAATATGACCCTGTGTGGTAATGTAAATCCCTCTAAATATAACCCTGTGTGGTAATGTACATCCCTCTAAATATGACCCTGTGTGGTAATGTAAATCCCTCTAAATATTACCCTGTGTGGTAATGTAAATCCCTCTAAATTTAACCCTGCGTGGTAATGTACACCCTCTAAATATGTACCTGTGTGGTAATGTAAATCCCTCTAAATATGACCCTGTGTGGTAATGTCCACCCTCTAAATATAACCCTGTGTGGTAATGTAAATCCCTCTAAATATGACCCTGTGTGGTAATGTAAATCCCTCTAAATATGACCCTGTGTGGTAATGTAAACCCTCTAAATATGACCCTGTGTGGTAATGTACACCCTCTAAATATGACCCTGTGTGGTAATGTACACCCTCTAAATATGACCCTGTGTGGTAATGTAAATCCCTCTAAATATGACCCTGTGTGGTAATGTACACCCTCTAAATATGACCCTGTATGTCAATGTCCACCCTCTAAATATAACCCTGGATGGTAATGTAAATCCCTCTAAATATGACCCTGTGTGGTAATTTAAATCCCTCTAAATATGACCCTGTGTGGTAATGTAAATCCCTGTAAATATGACCCTGTGTGGTAATGTAAACCCTCTAAATATGACCCTGTGTGGTAATGTACACCCTCTAAATATGACCCTGTATGTCAATGTCCACCCTCTAAATATAACCCTGTGTGGTCATCTAAATCCCTCTAAATATGACCCTGTATGGTAAAATACACCCTCTTAATTTGACCATATATGCTGAAGGTGATTGAGTTTTGTATGACTGTTGAAGAAATGAATTACTTTGTCTTGTTTTCCAGTATGTGCTGGTTCTCTGTAACTCCATTGGGACCCCACTGGATTCAAAATACATTGACATTGGTGAGTGATTTTTAGAAAGACAAGAGAATATTATGTTTAAAGCAGGTTTTAATAAACTGGAACAGTGTGTTGTTTCACAATGTATCAACGATAGTTTTGTTCAATTTCCCTGATAACACTTCAAAAGTGTAGACGTCAGAAATGTCAAGAAGTGCACGTCAGTGGAGAGACACCTTGCAGTTTTGGACAATGTGAATACTTTAAACACTTTGGCAGGTTTTGTACCAGATTCCTCTGGAATGAGAAAGCCCGGCACTTCCTACCGCTGATCTGTCACCCAGTTTCAAAGAGCTGCTGTCTCGTCTGGGGTTCTACCCGCCAACAATCCTTCCCTTTCATGGGCTTGTTCATGACATACACCCTGAAGATTCCCCCCATCTATAGGTCTCCTACACATTCTGTAATATTCCTTCTGCCCACGTTGCAAGCCAAGTCTGTGCTACTGGCCAAACGTTTACCCAAGACCATAGCGGAGGCAGTTCAAAGTCTGTCACCTGAGAGGGCTGGGAGAGCCTCAAAGAGATCCAAGTGTCAGAGCATGCTGAATCAACAGTAAAGAATGTATACTTCCTCTTTGTGGTGAATCTTCCTCACTGTGACCTGAGGAGACCTCTTCTGTGGGCCTGGAGCGTTGCATTGAAAGAATGTGCCTGTCACTATTTTTGTTTCTGGAAATTATAATGTTTATTTATAACGGTGTGTCCCACTGAACACGACCCTTGGTTACAGATTTTGATTGAATTTAGGATCCTTAGTTTACTGAAATAACCTTGGACCATGTCACCTCGGACAGATCCTCTGTTCGTGACCATGACTAAGACCCATGTGATCGCTGCGTCCAAGGAGGCTTTCTACACCTGGCAGTACCGCGTGGCCAAGAAACTAACTGCCATGGAGATCAACCAGGTGTCCAGGACCAGGAAGGAAGGTAGGGAGAGGTGAGTGCTGCCGGTACCGGGCCTGTTAAGAGGACAGAATAGGGAATCATGTCAACTCTATTCATTCCGTTTCTATCCAGAAAGTTCAGGTGGCAAGGTTCAGACACCTTGCACAAGAGCAACAAACCAGATTAAAGATCTTCTGTCATTGATGAGAAAATATCCAGAATGAAACCAAATAAACTGAACGGAACCACCCCTCGACAGGACGTTATTCTAAACTGTTGATTTGGCCTGTGGCACTAATATCATGAAACAAGTGAGTTTTGTAGATTTTTAAGGGGGTCAGAAGATGTTTAAGATTAAAACCAATCAATAAAATGTATTTATGAAGCCCTTCTTACATCAGCTAATGTCACAAAATGCTATTACAGAAACCCAGCCTAAAACCCCAAACAGCATGCAATGCAGGTGTAGAAAATCACTTTATTTTTGAATTGTACACAAGGTCCAACCAAAATTGGACTTCTGCTTAATCCCAACCCCTCTAAAAAAGACACATACAGTGACTTGCGAACATATTGATATTGAACAACATGATTTACACAATAAGCTTGGCACATCTAGCCACTGGGATTTTTGTGCATTCTTCAAGGCAAAACTGCTCCAGCTCCTTCAAGTTGGATGGGTTCCGCTGGTGTACAACAATCTTTAAGTTATACCACAGATTCTCAATTGGTCTGGGCTTTGACTAGGCCTATCAAAACATTTAAATGTTTCCCCTTAAACAACTCGAATGATGCTTTAGCAGTGTGCTAGGGGCATTGTCCTGCTGGAAGGTGAACCGTCCCAGTCTCAAATCTCTGGAAGACTGAAACAGGTTTCCCTCAATATTTTCCATGTATTTAGTGCCATCCTTCAACCCTGACCAGTTTCCCAGTCCCTGTCGATGGAAAAACATCCCCATAACATGTTGCTGCCACCACCATGCTTCACTGTGGGATAGTGTTCTCGGGGTGATGAGGTGTTGAGTTTGTGCCAAATCAAATCAAATTTTATTTGTCACATACATATGGTTAGCAGATGTTAATGCGAGTGTAGTGAAATGCTTGTGCTTCTAGTTCCGACAATGCAGTAATAACCAACAAGTAATCTAACTAACAATTCCAAAACTACTGTCTTATACACAGTGTAAGGGGATAAAGAATATGTACATAAGGATATATGAATGAGTGATGGTACAGAGCAGCATAGGCAAGATACAGTAGATGGTATCGAGTACAGTATATACATATGAGATGAGTATGTAAACAAAGTGGCATAGTTAAAGTGGCTAGTGATACATGTATTACATAAGGATGCAGTCGATGATATAGAGTACAGTATATACGTATGCATATGAGATGAATAATGTAGGGTAAGTAACATTATATAAGGTAGCATTGTTTAAAGTGGCTAGTGATATATTTACATAATTTCCCATCAATTCCCATTATTAAAGTGGCTGGAGTTGTGTCAGTGTGTTGGCAGCAGCCACTCAATGTTAGTGGTGGCTGTTTAACAGTCTGATGGCCTTGAGATAGAAGCTGTTTTTCAGTCTCTCGGCCCCAGCTTTGATGCACCTGTACTGACCTCGCCTTCTGGATGATAGCGGGGTGAACAGGCAGTGGCTCGGGTGATTGATGTCCTTGATGATCTTTATGGCCTTCCTGTAACATCGGGTGGTGTAGGTGTCCTGGAGGGCAGGTAGTTTGCCCCCGGTGATGCGTTGTGCAGACCTCACTACCCTCTGGAGAGCCTTACGGTTGAGGGCGGAGCAGTTGCCGTACCAGGCGGTGATACAGCCCGCCAGGATGCTCTCGATTGTGCATCTGTAGAAGTTTGTGAGTGCTTTTGGTGACAAGCCGAATTTCTTCAGCCTCCTGAGGTTGAAGAGGCGCTGCTGCGCCTTCCTCACGATGCTGTCTGTGTGAGTGGACCAATTCAGTTTGTCTGTGATGTGTATGCCGAGGAACTTAAAACTTGCTACCCTCTCCACTACTGTTCCCTCTGCTGTTTCCTGAAGTCCACAATCATCTCCTTAGTTTTGTTGACGTTGAGTGTGAGGTTATTTTCCTGACACCACACTCCGAGGGCCCTCACCTCCTCCCTGTAGGCCGTCTCGTCGTTGTTGGTAATCAAGCCTACCACTGTTGTGTCGTCCGCAAACTTGATGATTGAGTTGGAGGCGTGCGTGGCCACGCAGTCGTGGGTGAACAGGGAGTACAGGAGAGGGCTCAGAACGCACCCTTGTGGGGCCCCAGTGTTGAGGATCAGCGGGGAGGAGATGTTGTTGCCTACCCTCACCACCTGGGGGCGGCCCGTCAGGAAGTCCAGTACCCAGTTGCACAGGGCGGGGTCGAGACCCAGGGTCTCGAGCTTGGAGGGTACTATGGTGTTGAATGCCGAGCTGTAGTCGATGAACAGCACTCTCACATAGGTATTCCTCTCACATAGGTAGTCCAGACATAGCGTTTTCATTGATGGCCAAAAAGCTCAATTTTGGTCTCACTTGACCAGAGTACCTTGTTCCATATGTTTGGGGTGTCTCCCACATGCCTTTTGATGAACACCAAATGTGTTTGCTTATTTTTTTCTTTAAGCAATGGCTTTTTTCTGACCACTCTTCTGTAAAGCCCAGCTCTGTGGAGTGTAGTGTTTTAAAGTGGTCCTATGGACAGATACTCCAATCTCCGCTGTGGAGCTTTGCAGTTCCTTCAGGGTTATCTTTGGTCTCTTTGTTGCCTCTCTGATTAATGCTCTCCTTGCCTGGTTTGTGAGTTTTGGTGGGCAGATTTGTTGTGGTGCCATATTCTTTAAATGTTTTAATAATGGATTTAATGGTGCTCCGTGGGATGTTCAACGTTTCTGATAGTTTTTTGTAACCCAACCCTGATCTGTACTTCTCCACAACTTTGTCTCTGACCTGTTTGGATAGCTCCTTGGTCTTCATGGTGCCGCTTGCTTGGTGGTGCCCCTTGCTTAGTGGTGTTGCAGACTCTGGGGCCTTTCAGAACAGGTGTATATATATACTGAGATCATGTGACAGATCTTGTGACACTTAGATTGCACACAGGTGGACTTTATTTAACTAATTATGTGACTTCTGAAGGTAATTGGTTCCACCAGATCTTATTTAGGGGCTTTTTTTTAGAATATATTTAGTAATTTTTTTCCATTTCACTTCATCACTTTGGACTATTTTGTGGATGTCCATTACATGAAATCCAAATAAAAAATAAATTTAAATTACAGGTTGTAATGCAACAAAATAGGAAAAACACAAAGGGGGATGAAGTTGGAGTGGAGGACTGCCGGATTGTGCACTCATGAAGAACTTGTTGTGGAGGTTAAGTGCGTTTGCATGGCAGGCAATGGCATCTTGGATTGCCAGCTCACTTCCCGACAGATTTTTCTGGTCAGACCCTGGATTCGAACTGGTAACCCTCCGGTTGCTGGCTCGCCTCTCTAACCGCTAGGCTACCTGCCACCCTAGTCTCTGGTTGTTTGATCCTGTGCAAGGTGTTGACATTGAAATGAAAAATGTCCATTCATCTGCCTGAACCAGTAGACAGACAGTAGACAGCGGGTTGACCAGTGAGTCAGTGATACTGACCTCAGACAGACAGGCAAGAGTAGGGCCTACTGTCCTGCCAGGGATGTTCCTGTCTGCATGCCAACACATCAGCTTGAAGGAAAGTCTAATATGCTCTCGCTCTGTCTCTCTCTCTTGCTGTCTGTCTCTGCCCACCCAACGCCCTCTCTCCCATCTCTCTCTGCACCACTATATCTTCCTGAACACGTCCCACCCATTTCTGTCTGTCTGTCTGTCTGTCTGTCTGTCTGTCTGTCTGTCTGTCTGTCTGTCTGTCTGTCTGTCTGTCTGTCTGTCTGTCTGTCTGTCTGTCTGTCTGTCTGTCTGTCTAAAAGACAGACAGAGAGAGACGGAGACAGACAGGATGCGAAAGAGACTGCCAGACAGACAGAGATGGGGAGGGTCAGAGAGACAGACAGACAGAAATGGGTGGGGTGGGTTCAGGAAGATATAGTGGTGCAGAGAGAGATGGGAGAGAGGGCGTTGGGTGGGCAGAGACAGACAGCAAGAGAGAGACAGAGAGAGCGAGCATATTAGACTTTCCTTCAAGCTGATATCAGGAAGATATCTCTCTCTCTCCCTGTCTGTCTGTCTCTTTCTCGACATGTCTGTCTGTCAATTAAATTCAAGTTTTCAAGTTCTTTGTGGATCTGTGTAATTTGAAGGAAATATGCGTCTCTGATATAGTCATACATTTGGCAGGAGGTTAGGAAGTGCAGCTCAGTTTCCACCTCAGGTCTGCCTACGGCGGCCTTTCTCAATAGCAAGGCTATGCTCTCTGAGTCTGTACATAGTCAAAGCTTTCCTTACGTTTGGGTCAGTCACAGTGGTCGGGTATTCTGCCACTGTGTACTCTCTGTTTAGGGCCAAATATAATTCTAGTTTGCTCAGTTGTTTTTGTTAATTCTTTCCAATGTGTCAAGTAATTATCTTTTGGTTTTCTCATGATTTGGTTTGGTCTAATTGTGTTGCTGTCCTGGGACTCTGTGGGGTCTGTTTGTGTTTGTGAACAGAGCCCCAGGACCAGCTTGCTTAGGTGACTCTTCTCCAGGTTCATCTCTCTGTAGGTGATGGCTTTGTTATGGAAGGTTTGGGAATTGCTTCTTTTTAGGTGGTTGAGGAATTTGGCTGACTTTTTTCTGGATTTTGATAATTAGCGGTTATCGGCCTAATTCTGCTCTGCATGCATTATTTGGGGTTTTACGTTGTACGCAGAGGATATTTTTGCATGCAGAGTCTCAATTTGGTGTTTTTCCCATTTAGTGAATTCTTGGTTGGTGAGTGGACCCCAGACCTCACAACCATAAAGGGCAATGGGTTCTATAACGGATTCAAGTATTTTTAGCCAGATCCTAATTGGCATGTTCAATTTTATGTTACTTTTGATGGCATAGAATGCCCTTCTTGCCTCTCAGATTGTTCACAGCTATGTGGAAGTTACCTGTGGCGCTGATGTTTAGGCCAAGGTATGTATAGTTTTTTGTGTGCTCCAGGGAAACGGTGTCTAGATGGAATTTGTACTTGTGGTCCTGGCGACTGGACTTTTTTTGGAACACCATTATTTTGGTCTTACTGAGATTTACTGTCAGGGCCCAGGTCTGTCAGGGCCCAGGTCTGTCAGGGCCCAGGTCTGGCAGAATCTGTGCAGAAGATCTAGCTGCTGCTGTAGGCCCTCCTTGGTTGGTGAAAGAAGCACCAGATCATCAGCAAACAATAGACATTTCACTTCAGATTCTAGTAGGTTGAGGCCGGGTGGTGCAGACTGTTCTAGTGCCCTCGCCAATTAGTTGATATACAGTGGGGCAAAAAAGTATTTAGTCAGCCACCAATTGTGCAAGTTCTCCCACTTAAAAAGATGAGAGAGGCCTGTAATTTTCATCATAGGTACACTTCAACTATGACAGACAAAATGAGAAAAAGAAATCCAGAAAATCACATTGTAGGATTTTTAATGAATTTATTTGCAAATTATGGTGGAAAATAAGTATTCTCTCTCATCTTTTTAAGTGGGAGAACTTGCACAATTGGTAGCTGACTAAATACTTTTTTGCCCCACTGTATATGTTGAAGAGGGTGGGGCTTAAGCTGCATCCCTGTCTCACCCCATGGCCCTGGTGGAATTTTTTATTTTTTTTGCCCATTTTAACCGCACACGGCTTTTATAATGTCGTATGTTTTACCCCCAACACCACTTTCCATCAATTTGCATAGCAGACCCTCATGCCAAATTGAGTTGAAGGCTTTTTTGAAATCAACCAAGCATGAGAAGATTTTGTTTTACCCCCAACACCACTTTCCATCAATTTGCATAGCAGACCCTCATGCCAAATTGAGTTGAAGGCTTTTTTGAAATCAACCAAGCATGAGAAGAGTTTGCCTTTGTTTTGGTTTGTTTGTTTGTTAATTAGGGTGTGCAGGGTGAATACGTGGTCTGTCGTACGATAATTTGTTAAAAAGCCAATTTGACATTTGTTCAATACATTGTTTTCACTGAGGAAATGTATTTGTCTGCTGTTAATGTTAATACAGGGGATTTTCTCTGTCTCTCTCTGTAGGGTTTATCATATTGATGATAGTCCATCTGGGACCACTGAGGGCCCCCTGGACTTCGCCAAGGCCTTCACTGTGAGTTGCATTTTTAGAAGCACACAAACACCCACTTTGTTAACACAAGCTGAATATGTCACCCTCGGTTACAATGCCTGTTAAAACTCCAAGATAGAGCTATCAAAAATACATTCAATAAAGTTGTATGGAAATCGTTAATTCTTAACCCATTGCCTCATATATTTTCCTTTTCTGTTTTAGGCAACACGAGACCCCATTTGTTGCATCACAGCAACAGACAAGACACTGATTGTGGTAGGTATTTCTCTCAGGATTTTAATTGAGTGTTAAGTTCTATCAATGATCAGAAAAGTTCAGTTTGGAAATGTTTTTTTTTTTACCGTGTTTGTCTGTTTGTGATCAAAGGGCCGTGAGTCTGGTACCATCCACAAATACAGCCTCCCTAACGTTGCTCTGGTGCAGAAATACTCCTTGAACTACCGGGCCTACCAGCTCTCACTCAACTGTACCTCCAGGTCAGGACTGTTGGCTGGTTACTGTAATATGACACCATACGTGGTGTTTCAGTAGCAGATCTTGATAAGAGAATAAGAGAATGAATGAAGAGAATGAAGCAATGAAGCTTATTGCTTGCAGTACAGAAGTACAACCGACATAGCATTGCTATGAACCATCTGAACAGTTATTGCCTGGTTCAAAAGCTGTTTGGTGAACTTCATTGCAAGAAACAAAGTGACGTTATTTTTTAAAAATTATTGTAAAATCTTGTATTGATAAAAACCCATGTTTTTCTTTAGCCGCCTGGCGATTATTGATATTTCGGGAGTGCTGACGTTTTTGGACCTGGAGGTGCGTTCGTCTTCGGATGATGGCTCTGGAAGCCAGGCGGGGACAGGCGACCCCTCCAAGTTTGAGCGTAAGGACGTCTGGGACATGCTGTGGGCCAATGACAACCCTGATCTGTTTGCCATGATGGAAAAGACCAGGATGTACGTGTTCAGGAACCTGGACCCAGAGGTGTGTCCCTCTGACATATAGTACCAGTCAAAAGTTTGAACACACCTACTCATTCCAGGGTTTTTCTTTATTGTTGCTATTTTCTACATTTGTAGGAGACATCATCACTATGAAATAACTCATGGAATCATGTAGTAACCAAAAAAGTGTTAAACAAATCAAAATATATTTTACATTTGATATTCGTCAAAATAGCCACCCTTTGTCTTGATGAAAGCTTTGCACACTCTTGGCATTCTCTCAACATGCTTCACCTGGAATGCTTTTCCAACAGTCTTGAAGGAGTTCCCACATAGGCTGAGCACTTGTTGGCTGCTTTTCCTTCACTCTGCTGTGTTTTGTTTTTTTGACATACAATTTCTCATGATTTTAATATTCCATATTAATCAGGAACCCATTCAAACGTCTGGATACATTTGCAACTTTGAAGACCTGGAAATCAAATCGGTCCTGCTAGATGAAATCATGAAGGTAACCTTCTTTTCTTCATATGCAAAAGTCACACTTTCCGTAATACCAGTATTATGACAGCAAATAAAGTTAGGCAGTTAGCTGTACGGGAACAGATGTTTACTATTGCTATTGGAATACATACAGGCTCCCAGCAGAACACAAATGAATGTGCACAACAACAGCAAAGACGTGTCTATTTCTGTTAGTTATGTAAAGTATACTTTGCTAAATGGAGTTGGATGCCAAAAGGTCCGGAATATCCATGATGCAATGGGAATGTGGAGTGATCTTAGATTTCCTCTTAGGATCCGGAGAGGCCGAACAAGGATTACCTCATCAACTTTGAGATCCGCTCCCTCCGCGACAGCCGCGCGCTGATCGAGAAAGTGGGCATAGAGGACGCCTCCCAGTTCATCGAAGACAACCCTCACCCCAGACTCTGGTACATACATGGACAGTCATCTTGTTCCCGGCCCCCTTTGGGGAAAAAGCCTGCGGATAAGGTTACATAGACAGTAACCCTGCATGTCATGGAGTCACTTAAAGGGACAGTTCATTCCAAAATTATAGTTTCAGAACACCTCATAAGTTGTCTTCGGTTGAGATACAGTGCCTTGCGAAAGTATTCGGCCCCCTTGAACTTTGCGACCTTTTGCCACATTTCAGGCTTCAAACATAAAGATATAAAACTGTATTTTTTTGTGAAGAATCAACAACAAGTGGGACACAATCATGAAGTGGAACGACATTTATTGGATATTTCAAACTTTTTTAACAAATCAAAAACTGAAAAATTGGGCGTGCAAAATTATTCAGCCCCTCTACTTTCAGTGCAGCAAACTCTCTCCAGAAGTTCAGTGAGGATCTCTGAATGATCCAATGTTGACCTAAATGACTAATGATGATAAATACAATCCACCTGTGTGTAATCAAGTCTCCGTATAAATGCACCTGCACTGTGATAGTCTCAGAGGTCCGTTAAAAGCGCAGAGAGCATCATGAAGAACAAGGAACACACCAGGCAGGTCCGAGATACTGTTGTGAAGAAGTTTAAAGCCGGATTGGATACAAAAAGATTTCCCAAGCTTTAAACATCCCAAGGAGCACTGTGCACGCGATAATATTGAAATGGAAGGAGTATCAGACCACTGCAAATCTACCAAGACCTGGCCGTCCCTCTAAACTTTCAGCTCATACAAGGAGAAGACTGATCAGAGATGCAGCCAAGAGGCCCATGATCACTCTGGATGAACTGCAGAGATCTACAGATGAGGTGGGAGACTCTGTCCATAGGACAACAATCAGTCGTATATTGCACAAATCTGGCCTTTATGGATGAGTGGCAAGAAGAAAGCCATTTCTTAAAGATATCCATAAAAAGTGTAGTTTAAAGTTTGCCACAAGCCACTTGGGAGACACACCAAACATGTGGAAGAAGGTGCTCTGGTCAGATGAAACCAAAATTGAACTTTTTGGCAACAATGCAAAACGTTATGTTTGGCGTAAAAGCAACACAGCTCATCACCCTGAACACACCATCCCCACTGTCAAACATGGTGGTGGCAGCATCATGGTTTGGGCCTGCTTTTCTTCAACAGGGACAGGGAAGATGGTTAAAATTGATGGGAAGATGGATGGAGCCAAATACAGGACCATTCTGGAAGAAAACCTGATGGAGTCTGCAAAAGACCTGAGACTGGGACGGAGATTTGTCTTCCAACAAGACAATGATCCAAAACATAAAGCAAAATCTACAATGGAATGGTTCAAAAATAAACATATCCAGGTGTTAGAATGGCCAAGTCAAAGTCCAGACCTTACAGCTGTAATCGCTGTTTGCAAGGAGGAATGGGAAAAATTTTCAGTCTCTCGATGTGCAAAACTGATAGAGACATACCCCAAGCGACTTACCTTTAGCTGCGATTACAGCTGTGGCGCTACAAAGTATTAACTTAAGGGGGCTGAATAATTTTGCACGCCCAATTTTTCAGTTTTTGATTTGTTAAAAAAGTTTGAAATATCCAATAAATGTCGTTCCACTTCATGATTGTGTCCCACTTGTTGTTGATTCTTCACAAAAAAATACAGTTTTATATCTTTATGTTTGAAGCCTGAAATGTGGCAAAAGGTTGCAAAGTTCAAGGGGGCCGAATACTTTCGCAAGGCACTGTATGTCCAGGTCCCTGGCCATCTGATGTGTGCATCCAGCTATATGCTGACCTTGCTATCTGATGTGTAGATCCAGCTATATGCCTCAAAGATAAACACAATATCCAGTTTTTATGCAGCTGGATCTACACGATTGATGGCTTGTGATTCTTCTTGACATTAGACTACTTTTAAAGTCTGAAAATGACTTATCATTTGATATTGGAGTGAACAGTCTCTTTAAGGCCTTTCAATAATCTATTCTGTCAGTCAGTCCTCCATTCTTACCCAGTTTGAATGGACTCTTGTATTGACATCAATGTCTACCCTGAGCCTTTGCAGCCTTTCCTGTAGGCACTCACACCCAGCAAGCCTCAGTTTGCTCAGAAAACGTGCCACACAGACGTTTGGGTCGGGGGTCAAAATATATTTGTAGGACCTATGTGACGTCAGAAAGTGGGAACTCAATGCTTTTTACAAGTGTATGGTCTGTTTAATGATGTTCTCCTCAAAGAACAAACAGAGGAGAAACTGTGGCATGTGTAACATGTGGAATGTCTTGCAACACAGAGATTTACAGAAGGAGATTTGGCCTATTCTTAAAATATCAGTCCTAGTCACATTTTCAGTTTAGTTGTATGCTCGTATTTGAAGAACATCATTTAAGGTGAGCCTGGGCTTTCCATCCCTGATACAGGTTGAAAGCATCTCTGTCCTTTTTTTTTTAATCAAAGGCTAATATTCATCTGGTTATGTGGGAGAATCCCCACGCTGGCGCGACGGAGTATGGTTGATTTATCTCGCTGTTTTGGTAGCACTCGGCTAAAGGATTCTGGTTGAAAGAGGACTTCGGCTCCCCATGTCATTTTTCACACCGACTCGAGGAATTTTGGAACTTTTGGGAAGAAATGTCCCTTTCCTCCCCTTGGTGCTGAAACCAACCTGTCAGGGGTGAGAAGTCCCTTCGATTGACTGAACAAGGTGTAGTGGTAGAGACCTGATGTGCCACAGATATTTTGACATGCCTGTATTGCCCGCAAATGTTCCATTTTTAAGGTGCTCCGTGTACAAGATGCATACCAAAGGTAACGAGTCATTTTCAGGATCAGGAGTTCAGGTGGAGCAAAAGTTGTAAGAACAACCTTCGCCACTCACTCACGCGCACGCACGCGCGCACACACACACACCATCCCATCACCCCCAGTCTGATTCAGAACACTCCACCCCGACACCCCCAGTCTGATTCAGACCACTCCACCTCAACACCCCAGTCTGATTCAGAACACTCTACCTCAACACCCCAGTCTGATTCAGACCACTCCACCCCAACACCCCTAGTCTGATTCAGACCACTCCACCCCAACACCCCCAGTCTGATTCAAAACACTCCACCCCAACACCCCAGTCGGATTCAGAGCACTCCACCCCGACACCCCCAGTCTGATTCAGACCACTCCACCCCAACACCCCAGTCGGATTCAGAGCACTCCACTACAACACCCCCAGTCTGATTCAGACCACTCCACCCCAACACCCCAGTCTGATTCAAAACACTCCACCCCAACACCCCCAGTCTGATTCAAAACACTCCACCCCAACACCCCCAGTCGGATTCAGAACACTCTACCACAACACTCCAGTCTGATTCAGAACACTCCACTACAACACTCCAGTCTGATTCAGACCACTTCTTCCCAACACCCCAGTGAGATTTAAAGACATTCTCTGCAGCATGTCATTCTTTAGATTTTTTTACATTTATTTAACTAGGCAAGTCAGTTAAGTACAAATTCTTATTTACAATGACGGCCTACACCGGCCAAACCCGGACGATGCTGGGCCAATTGTGCGCCGCCCTATGAGACTCCCAATCACGGACGGTTATTATACAGCCTGGAATCGAACCAGGGTGTCTGTAGTGATGCCTCTAGTACTGAGATGCAGTGCCTTACATGCTGACCAGACCGGACACGTTGCGTGCGTGAGCGTTGCAAAATAAATGTAGAAATCCATGTTATTCAATTATTGCACCCACACTGCTCATGCACGCCAACGAGCGTCTGCGATGCCAAGGGCTAAAATAGAACTCCTTTCTATTTCTGACGCAGATCGCGCTGAAAGTCCTGCCTCTGCCATCTCCTCATTGGTTATACCCACGTGGGTGATTGAAAGACTAAGTTTTGCCGGTTGTCGTGGTACAAGTGTAGATGCCAATCACCATATAAGTTCAAAGATGAAAAAGCCTGGAAGGAGGAGAGATGACTATAAATGATTTGGTTGGCCGTTTTATGTGTGGATTAATTGTCGGAGTAGAAGACCTTATGCATTTCAGGTCAAATTAACAACTCAATGTTTATATCCCAGTACAAATTAGCTAGCAACAGCAAGCTAGCTAAATAGGACAAATTAGCTAGCAAGTGCAAGCTAACTAGCTAAATTGCCATACATGTTTAATGATTTTCGACCTGTCCCCAAATTAATGTCATTGGTTCAGAGTTTGTTTTGATATTTTAACCTGCGTGTCGTGATCGCGTTTGGTGTTGGGGACAAAATCAATGTATGCACGATGGCGCACACACGTAGCCGGTTTGTGTTCCGTGTTAGACAGCTGCGCCACTCTGGAGTCTTATTGTGACATACAACTGAAGTCGGAAGTTTACATACACTTAGGTTGGAGTCATTAAAACTAGTTTTTCAACCACTCCACAAATTTCTTGTTAACAAACTAGTTTTGGCAAGTCCAACAATTGTTTACAAACAGATTATTTCACTTATAATTCACTATATCACATTTCCAGTGGGTCAGAATTTTACATACACTAAGTTGACTGTGCCTTTAAACAGCTTGGAAAATTCCAGAAAATTATGTCATGGCTTTAGAAGCCTCTGATAGGCTAATTGACATCATTTGAGTCAATTGGAGGTGTACCTGTGGATGTATTTCAAGGCCAACCTTCAAACTCTGTGCCTCTTTGCTTGACATCATGAGAAAATCAAAAGAAATCAGCCAAGACCTCAGAAAAATTGTAGACCTCCACAAGTCTGGTTCATCCTTGGGAGCAATTTCCAAACACCTGAAGGTACCACTTTCATCTGTACAAACAATAGTACGCAAGTACCATGGGACCATGCAGCCGTCATACCGCTCAGGAAGGAGACGCGTACTGTCTCCTAGAAATGAACGTACTTTGGTGCGAAAAGTGCAAATCAATCCCAGAACAACAGCAACAGATCTTGTGAAGATGCAGGTACAAAAGTATCTATATCCACAGTAAAACCAGTCCTATATCAACATAACCTGAAAGGCTGCTCGGCAAGGAAGAAGTCACTGCTCCAAAATGCCATAAAAAAAACAGACTACGCGTTTGCAACTGCACATGGGGACAAATATCGTACTTTTTGGAGAAATGTCCTCTGGTCTGTTGAAACAAAAATAGAACTGTTTGGCCATAATTACCATTGTTATGTTTGGAGGAAAAAGTGGGAGGCCATCCCAACCACGGGGGTGGCAGCATCATGTTGTGGGGGTGATTTGCTACAGGAGGGACTGGTGCACTTCACAAAATAGAGGGCATCATGAGAAAGGAAAAGTATGTGGATATATTTAAGCAACATCTCAAGACATCAGTCAAGAAGTTAATGCTTGGTCGCAAATGGGTTTTCCAAATGGACAATGACCCCAAGCATAATTCCAAAGTTGTGGCAAAATGGCTTAAGGACAACAAAGTCAAGGTATTGGAGTGGCCATCACAAAGCCTTGTCCTCAATCCTATAGAACATTTGTGGGCAGAACTGAAAAAGCGTGTGCGAGCAAGGAGGCCTACAAACCTGACTCCGTTACACCAGCTCTGTCAGGAGGAATTGGCCAAAATTCACCTAACTTATTGTGGGAAGCTTGTGGAAGGCAACCTGAAACATTTGACCCAAGTTAAACAATTTAAAGGCAATGCTACCAAATACTAATTGAGTTTATGTACACTTCTGACCCACTGGGAATGTGATGAAAGAATTAAAAGCTTAAATAAATCATTCTCTCTACTATTATTCTGACATTTTACATTCTAAATATAAAGTAGTGATCCTAACTAGTAGTGACTAAATGTCAGGAATGTGGAAAACATAGTTTAAATGTACGTATTTGGCTAAGGTGTATGTAAACTTCCGACTTCAACTGTGTGACAACACTAAAGTGTGGACTTTTTTCAAAATGTGTGTTTTTTCAGGAGGGGTTTTGTTGGTGTACCACAGGTTATGATTATATTGCATTTGCATGTAGGGTTGCAAAATTACATTAATCGTGGTGGGAAGATTCCCAGAATCAGGAGCGAATTCGGATTCCTCCAACCACGATTTCTGGTAAATCTGGAGATTTTGGGTAAGTTACTGAATTTTACAACCCTAATCACATATAGTGATACTGTGTAAATGTTCTGAACCTTCTCAAGAGACATTTCACAACATTATAGTCTTCACCATGCTATTGATCTGCTCCCAGGCGCCTATTGGCCGAGGCGGCCCTCCAGAAGCTGGACCTGAAGACGGCTGAGCAGGCTTTTGTCCGCTGTAAGGACTACCAGGGCATCGAGTTCGTCAAGAGCCTGGGCAACCTGCAGAGCGAAGCCATGAAACAGGCCGAGGTGGCGGCCTACTTCGGCAGGTTCGAGGAGGCCGAGAGAATGTACCTGGACATGGATCGCAGGTAAGGTGTTGGATGTTGTGCTTTACGTGTATGGCTTATGCTAAGTATTGAAGACACTAAACAGTAAAGGATACCCTTGTTTTTTGTTATGTTTTAGAATGTTAAAGCAATGTTCACTTGTTGATTAAAGTTGGTAAAATGGTGTTGAAGTTTTTCACTATTGACTTAACTTCCATGATGTAATGCTGTCCTAATATGGATGCTGTACCTTACAGCTAACGACAGATAACATCTCTCTCTTTAGGGACCTGGCTATCAGCCTGAGGATTAAGCTGGGGGACTGGTTCCGCGTCCTTCAGCTCCTGAAGACGGGATCAGGTGACTGTGACGATGCCCTGCTGGAGCAGGCGTACAATGCCATCGGGGACTACTTTGCAGACCGACAGAAGTGGTACGGGCCTTTCACTTTTTATATTTCAAGATGGTGAATGGTATTTTACCCCTTTTTCTCCCCCAATTTCATGATATCCAATTGCGATCTTGTCTCATCGCTGCAATCCCCCAACGGGCTTGGGAGACACGAAGGTTGGGTCATGCATCCTCCGAAACATGACCCGCCAAATTGCGTTTCTTAACACCCGCTCGCTTAACCTGGAAGCCATCTGTTTGGTGAAATACTGTTCAACTGATGACCTAGGTCAGCCTGCAGGCGCCCGACCCCGCCACAAGGATTCACTAGAACACGATAAGCCAAGTAAAGCCCCCCGGTCAAACCCTCCCCTAACCCGGATGTCGCTGAGCTAATTGCGCTGCAGTGCCTCAGAACGCTGCGCCACTCGGGAGGCCATCCTTGCACGTGTGATTCTAGACAACAGAACAGAGTCCAGTGGCCTGCCAGGATCCTTTCCCTCAGCATTTTGTCTCTTATGTTGACATTTAAAATTTTGACACTTGTGGTTTCATAATATCGTGTGAGTGTACTAGTATTGTAGTCTGCAAATGCTTTGTTGCCAATGTTCGTCTCCAGGGTTAATGCGGTCCAGTACTACCTTCAGGGGCGCAACCAGGAGAGGCTGGCAGACTGTTACTACATGCTGGAGGATTACGATGGACTGGAACGACTGGCTAGTTCTCTACCGGAGAACCACAAACTGCTACCGGTGAGGGCTGTAGAAAAGAGAGGACATGAGATACGTGTCCAGTAGTGCTTTTATACCTACGTTACAGTTAAAAAAGCGAGTGCAGGGGCCACTTCTTGTCCTCAGTATTCAATGAGGTCTGGAGGGCCGCACTGAAAATTAGTGCTATTTCATCGCCATTAAAATGTGCAAAAACATAGTCCTCTATCCATTGTTTAATTGTTTTGGGAATGTTTGAAGTTTCTCTGATTGTTAACGAGCTGGATAGAGTGAAGAGACTATAAATGTCTGTCTGCCACCCCTGAGCTAGTGTTTTGTGTTGGTTCTCCACTTTCTCTGACTCACCTCTCCTACCCGTCCGTCTAGCTTCCATCAGCATGTCAATAAATACAGTGTGTTTAGTAGGTTTCTACCACAGTTGGGGTCAATTTGGTTTTCATTTTTAACCCAATCAATTCAGGAAGTGATACCTGAAATTCAAGAACAATGGGCAATTTTCAATTGATTAATTGAATTTCACTTCCTGACTAAATGGACTCAAATCCATAAATATCTCCTTAACTTTAAAGGCTTCAATTGTAATTTCCCCCATTCAGCCATTTCCACGTGGACAAAGAAAACCTTTCCCCCTCATCTATCTTTTATGTTTGCACGTCGTAGGACATCGGCCAGATGTTTGTCACCGTAGGCATGTGTGAGCAGACTGTGAACGCCTACCTGAAGTGCAACCAGCCCAAGGCTGCTGTCGACGCCTGCGTTCATCTAAACCAGGTGAGAGACGGACAAACGAGACGGTCCGAGACCTCCAGAGGGGCTGTGGTTCTGAGCTTAGGACAGTTTATCTATTCAGTGCTGATTCCAAATTGGAAAGTGTAAACTGGCAGTCCCCGCTGTCCTCCACCAACTAGGTTTTGACATCACTACACCAGATGATATCACTGCACCAGTGGCAGACCACAGTAGGTCTTTCTGTTCTGAGGATTTGCACCGTCAATTCTTTTGTCATTGCACTGTGAATGGTTTTTACTACTGAAGTGTGTTTTTTCAGATGTCTTCGGCATGAGCACGACAGACATGAGCAACACTATTTTCTTTAATGTGCCACGTTTCTTTTGAGGCATCATACTACTTTGCTGATTTTGAGTGTAACTGAAGCTTGGCATCGTAACAGAATTGCTTGATGTAAATGTGACCAGGAGAGAAGTTTTAGGATATGTGATAGATCATTTAGCTCAAGGCAGTTTATTAAAAGCATGTTATTTTGGCCACAGTTTTCCTGATACACATGCTTTAATCATGATACTTTTCTCCCCATTTCCTGTTGTGTTGAAAACCACGTATGGCCAGGACCTCCAGCATTAGGCTCACACCAATAGCTTTTAAATTATCTTTTAACTGGTTATTTTTTTCCAAAGCCCAAACATATTGTTTTTTCAATCTAATTTCTACATATTAGAAAATATACAGTACCAGTCAAAAGTTTGGACACACCTACTCATTCCAGGGTTTTTCTTTATTTTTAGTATTTTCTACATTGTAGAATAATTGTGAAGACATCAAAACTATGAAATAACACATATGGAATCATGTACTAACCAAAAAAGTGTTAAACAAATCTAAATATATTTTATATTTGAGATTCTTCAAAGTAGCCACCCTTTGCCTTGATGACAGCTTTGTACACTCTTGGCAGGCGTGTCCAAACTTTTGACTGGTATTGTATATTAAACTATTATTTATTCACAAAACATACCAACATATCACAATTACCCAACAACAAAACACTACTTTCCACACCACATGCAAACACAAAGACACAACATTGTTCTGACTCACACTTATACATTCATATCAGGTGCATTTATTAGTTCATAACTGTTTCTGCTTTTTCACAGTGGAACAAAGCTGTGGAGCTGGCCAAAAACCACAACATGAAAGAGATCAACTCTCTTCTGGCCAAGTATGCCTCTCACCTGCTGGAGAAGAACAAGCCTTTGGAGGCCGTGGAGTTGTACCGTAAAGCCCATCATTTCCTAGAAGCAGCTAAACTCATGTTCAAGGTACTGCCAACGATTATGCCTTAACACCATGCAAAGTCACATTCTTGTTTTGAAGTGGCTTCTGGCGTTAAGAAGGCAAATGTTGGAATGTAATTGGTAGGGCACACATAAAGGGACATGATCAACCAATAGAAAATCTGCAACACTTCCAATGATGAATACCACACTTCACCACTACAGTAAATACCCACACTTCACCACTACGGTAAATACCCACACTTCACCACTACAGTAAATACCACACTTCCCCACTACAGTAAATACCACACTTCACCACTACAGTAAATACCACACTTCCCCACTACAGTAAATACCACACTTCCCCACTACAGTAAATACCACACTTCACCACTACAGTAAATACCACACTTCACCACTACAGTAAATACCACACTTCACCACTACAGTAAATACCACACTTCCCCACTACAGTAAATACCACACTTCACCACTACAGTAAAATCTAATATTTATCTTCCAATTCAGTCCTTAGCTAATAACCTTCAGAGGTATTTAACTATATTGTGCCTCGGAATGGATTAGACAAAGACCCCTGGCTGAGCTCTTATTATTCTCCTGTACACTGGTGTCAAGAGACTCATCTGTCATCTGCTGTGTTAACTTGTCAGATAGCGGATGAGGAGGCTAAGAGGAGGACCCGGCCATTGAGGGTGAAGAAGCTGTATGTGCTGGCAGCCCTGCTAGTGGAGAACTACCACAGCCAAGTGAAGACCTCCCAGCAGAACAAGGCCAAAGGGAAGACGTCAGAGGTATACAACCCACACAGTCATTAAGACATACAATCCTTTAGTTCATTGTGGTTTGTTGGCTGCTATCAAATCAAATGTTATTTGTCACATGCTTTGTAAATAACAGGTGTAGACTAACAGTGAAAGGCTCACTTACGGTTGCTTTTCCAATAATAAAAGCTATTTAATGCTAACAGTAATGTAATTTACAATTTGTTGGAGTTGTTGGCTACAAGGGTCTGATTTATATAGTGTTTACACCAGTGCAAAGGGAGCTCTTGTTATTTTCCAAAAGTGAATACAGATTAAGCATATCAATAGTTTGGTGTGTAATTCCCCTCTGATAACAGTAAATTCCCCTCTGATAACAGATGTATTGATACTATAGCTTGGTCTTTAATTCCCCTCTGATAACAGATGTACTGATACTATAGCTTGGTCTTTAATTCCCCTTTGATAACAGATGTACTGATACTATAGCTTGGTCTTTAATTCCCCTCTGATAACATATGTACTGATACTATAGCTTGGTCTTTAATTACTGATACCTTGGTCTTTGATAACAGATGTACTGATACTATAGCTTGGTCTTTAATTCCCCTCTGATAACATATGTACTGATACTATAGCTTGGTCTTTAATTCCCCTCTGATAACAGATGTACTTATACTATAGCTTGGTCTTTAATTCCCCTCTGATAACATATGTACTGATACTATAGCTTGGTCTTTAATTCCCCTCTGATAACATATGTACTGATACTATAGCTTGGTCTTTAATTCCCCTCTGATAACAGATGTACTGATACTATAGCTTGGTCTTTAATTCCCCTCTGATAACAGATGTACTGATACTATAGCTTGGTCTTTAATTCCCCTTTGATAACAGATGTACTGATACTATAGCTTGGTCTTTAATTCCCCTCTGATAACATATGTACTGATACTATAGCTTGGTCTTTAATTCCCCTTTGATAACAGATGTACTGATACTATAGCTTGGTCTTTAATTCCCCTCTGATAACATATGTACTGATACTATAGCTTGGTCTTTAATTCCCCTCTGATAACAGATGTACTGATACTATAGCTTGGTCTTTAATTCCCCTCTGATAACAGATGTACTGATACTATAGCTTGGTCTTTAATTCCCCTTTGATAACAGATGTACTGATACTATAGCTTGGTCTTTAATTCCCCTCTGATAACAGATGTACTGATACTATAGCTTGGTCTTTAATTCCCCTCTGATAACAGATGTACTGATACTATAGCTTGGTCTTTAATTCCCCTCTGATAACAGATGTACAACAGTGTTCATTCATCAGCCACTCCCTTCTCTTCCTTCAGGCTACATCTGCTCTAGCTGGCCTGCTGGAGGAGGACGCCACCTCCTCAGACAACCGCATGGTGGACAGCGCCTGGCGTGGGGCCGAGGCCTACCACTTCTTCCTGCTGGCTCAGAGGCAGCTGTACGAAGGCTACATGGTGAAAGCCATGAAGACAGGTACCCCTCTCTCTCTATATGTTACATTTTCTATCCTTCTTTCTTCTCTCTGCTGTTCCTGACAACCTTCTCGCGTCACCAGGTATGAAGAGACGCGGCAAATAACAAAGACAGCCCTCTCTTTTAACAAGTGTCTATTAAAGGGTATGTAGGCCTATGCCTTCTCCGAGGTATGACTGTGCCCGTAACCCTTTCTCATTCACCCTTGAGGGGGTGTACTTTTTACTAGCCCTCTGTTCATACATTCAAACTGTTAAATCACTCTGTAGCTCAGTTGGTAGAGCGTGGTGTTTGCAACGCCGGGATAAGTGGGTTCGATTCCTGCGACCACCCGTACGTAAAATGCTTTGGATAAAAGCGTCTGTTAAATGGCACATCATATTTCTTATTTGATTGTTTATCTCCACGCTTTCTGAAGGCACACAAAATAAGCAAACTAAATCTCAATGGAGACCATGACAAAAGCCTATACCGGAGTAAACGTCTGTATTTATTAAGTCCACCTTGATAGGTTTCTTTTTTTTTTAGGAGCTTGGTTTAACTGAACAGGTTCCTGTATTCCCTTCCAATAGGTGCACTTCTTTGCAAGGCTTTGGAAAACCTCCCTGGTCTTTATTTAATTTAATTAGGCAAGTACGTAACAGTTCTAAACTGACATCTCTTAGAGGAGGGAACGCGACACCCTGTTATATCTCAACTCCCCGTGGAGTGAAAAAGTATGTGATCGTAGGTGCGGGGAAGGATGACAGAGGCAGAGAAAAACAGAGACTGTTCTGCCTTATTATTATTGGACCATGCTGGTCATTTATGAACATTTGAACATCTTGGCCATGTTCTGTTATCATCTCCACCCGGCACAGCCATAAGAGGACTGGCCACCCCTCATAGCCTGGTTTCTCTCTAGGTTTCTTCCTAGGTTTTGGCCTTTCTAGGGAGTTTTTCCTAGCCACCGTGCTTCTACACCTGCATTGCTTGCTGTTTGGGGTTTTAGGCTGGGTTTCTGTACAGCACTTTGAGATATCAGCTGATGTACGAAGGGATATATAAATACATTTGATATGATTTGAAATACAGTTTACAGGGAATTTATTATTCCTTCACACGGTAATGTGGGAAAAGGGTCTGGATGGAACCAAAGCAAAGAAAGTAAAAGTTAAGAGTCCCCTCTCCTACCTTACCTGCCTTCCTACTTCTAACCTAACCTTTAGCACCACCTGGTGCACTTACCAAAATACAGGGGGTGGTCCGCCCAGGTCTTACTTAGTGTGCATAGACAGATTAAATACTACTGGTTATGTATGCCCGTAGGCCTCTCGACTAAACACTCCCAAGGTGCATTCCCCTTCCCCCCCTGGGAACAAATTACCAATAATTTACGTGAACAATTTAAATGAACCAAAAACACTAAGTCCTATTGGCATACACATACCTCGGAAGGAGCGGCTACAAAATAATAGCCACAAAACCTTTACTGACCGCCACAACAATCAACACAGGGCATACAAAGAAGCTCTTTTCCCCGGGGAAGGAACACTGGCTTTTATCCAGCTGGAGAAGGAGTTGGTTATTGCAGAGACCGCTGTATCCCCTGATGAGAGGGAGGGTTCAGAGCTCCAATCAGCAATGGGGCTGACCAATCAGGTACTTCAGGAATCCAGGAAACCATTTCCTGAAATACACACACATACAACATAACAAGTTAACAAGAACACACACATATAACGTAACAAGAACAAATTCTTATTTACAATGACGGCCTAACAAAAGGCCTCCTGCGGGGACGCGGGCTGTGATTAAAAATAAAAATATATATAAGTATAGGACAAAACACACATCACAACAAGAGAGACAACGCTACTTAGAGAGAGATCTAAGACAACAACATAGCAGGGCAGCAACACATGACAACACAACATGGTAGCAACACAACATAACAACGACAACATGCTAACAACACAACATGGCAGCAACACAAAACATGGTACAAACATTATTGGGCACAGACAACAGCACAAAGGGCAAGAAGGTAGAGACAACAATACATCACGCAAAGCAGCCACAACTGTCAGGAAGAGTGTCCATGATTTGAGTCTTTGAATGAAGAGATTGAGATAAAATGAAGAGATTGCGATTATATCTGTGTTTGAAATTCACCGCTCGACTGAGGGACCTTACAGATAATTGTATGTGAGGTTACAGAGATGAGGTAGTCATTCAAAAATCATATGCAACTCATTATGTGACTTAAGTACATTTTTACTCCTGAATATATTTAGGCTTGCCATAACAAAGGGGTTGAATACTTATTGACTCAAGACAGTTCAGATTTTTATTTGTAATTCATTTGTAAAAACTTCAAAAAAAACTTTGTTCCACTTTGACGTGACAGTGACACAAAATCTCAATTTAATTCATTTTAAATTCAGACTGTAACACATTAAAATTTGGAAAAAGTCAAAGGGTGTGAATACTTTCTGAAGGAAATGTATTCAGGGTGTGATTAGCTTGGTTTAGCTGAACAGGTATATGTATTCAGGGTGTGATTAGCTTGGTTTAGCTGAACAGGTATATGTATTCAGGGTGTGATTAGCTTGGTTTAGCTAAACAGGTATATGTATTCAGGGTGTGATTAGCTTGGTTTAGCTGAACAGGTATATGTATTCAGGGTGTGATTAGCTTGGTTTAGCTGAACAGGTATATGTATTCAGGGTGTGAGCTTGGTTTTAGGTATATGTATTCAGGGTGTGATTAGCTTGGTTTAGCTAAACAGGTATATGTATTCAGGGTGTGATTAGCTTGGTTTAGCTAAACAGGTATATGTATTCAGGGTGTGATTAGCTTGGTTTAGCTGAACAGGTATATGTATTCAGGGTGTGATTAGCTTGGTTTAGCTAAACAGGTATATGTATTCAGGGTGGGATTAGCTTGGTTTAGCTAAACAGCTATCTGTATTCTAAGGGTGTTTGCGGAATGTGGTCACATGTCAGTTTCTTGGAAAATAGTTGTGTAGGTTACCTATTCATGTATAAATTACTTGTACAATGTTTTACCAGCACTGACCTTAACCCTTGTGTTGTCTTAAGGGTCAAACATGACCCGACACTGTTTAACAGCAGAGAAATGCCCCTAAATTATATTTTTTCAACAAAAAATTTGATGTCTTTTTCTAGAGTGACCCCAACATTAGAAAAAGTGAAACATCGCCTTGTTCATATTTCCATGAAAGCTGTACACCACCAGGGTACAAAGATTATTTTTTGACCTGGTAGTTATAAAGAAATGGACTGAGGTGGCACAATGTCACGTGTTACAATTTCTTCACTTCTTTTGAACTCAGCCAGCAGCTCCTGAAGAGGAAGATCACCATGGTTGGCACAGTTAGAAAGAACAAGCCTGAACTCCCCCCTGCACTCCTCGCAACAAGGGGGAGTGAGGCCTTCTCATTAAAGTTTGCCTTCACCCCCACCACTACTCTAGTTTCTTACCTCCCAAAGAGGAACAAGAATGTGGTCCTCCTGAGCACACTGCACAAAACGGCTGAGATCGTTGATCGTGAGGACAGGAAGCCAGCCATCATCCTGGATTACAACCACAAGAAAGAAGGCGTGGAAAACCTGGACAAGGTGATTGGAACTTACAGCTGCAGGAGGATGACTGCCCACTGGCCCCTGGTCAGCTTCCATAACATCATTGATGTGTCCTCATACAATGCCTTCATGATATGGAACAAGATCAACCCGACCTGGATGCCTGATAAGCAGAACAAGAGGAGGGTGTTCCTGGAACAGCTGGGAAAGGCACTTGTAACACATTCAATGAAGGGAGCGCCTCCCCTGTACAGCAGCCTCTGCAGCGCTTGTGAAAGCTGTTCAGGGGGCTGAATCTTGTCCTGATCCACCTGAGGCTGCAGCTGGGGCAGGCAAGTGGAGGAGATGCCAATTATTCCCCCCAAAGGACTGTAAAACAAATACTATGTGCTGCACATGTGAGAAATGTATCTGCAAAGTCCATGCACATACACTTGCATATTGTTCTACATGTGCTAATTAGAGTGGATTGATTTGTTCTTCACGTTTTTGTTTTGTATCTATTATCTTATTTTATTCTTATTTATTGTTGTTGTTTATACACCTTGTGGGTGAGGGCAATGGTTTTTAAAAAAATGGGAGAAGACTAGTATTTTGTAGTTGAATTCCTCATTTTACAGCATATAAGAATATATCACTATGTTGCCAAAAAAGTAAGACTGTTATTGTTTCCCTTCAATAAAATTAATTAAAAACTACTTTCGGCACATTTCTGCTACTTGCTTAGGCTATACAAGTGCTATCTTTTTCTAAAAAATAAATGACTACACCTATGCAGTACCTTTAGCAATATTAATAGTAATAATAAACCTCTACTTTAGTAAAGAAAACAATTATGATAGGTGTGTTGTAATAAAAACAACTAGTGTCCACTGATTAAATGCAGTCTTTCTGCATTGTGAAGAGGGGAAACCCTCAGATATTCACAGTTTTGTGATGAATGACAGGTTGTTTCTTCATGCAAAATAGATTTGGGGTTTAAAATTCAATTAAGCTGCTATATTTTAGGGGTTTAGTGAAGGCGGGTAAAAAAAATGTTTACCCTAAGGACAAGGGGAGTCCTATACACAAGATGTTAAAATGAACTGTAAATACTCAACTAATCTCCCCTCCAGCTCTCCACCTACGGGACTACGAGGACATCATCCCAGTGGTTGAGATCTACTCCCTGCTGGCCATCTGCTCGTCAGCCAACCGGGCTTTCAGTACGTGTTCCAGAGCTTTCATCAAGCTGGAGTCCCTGGAGAGCCTGAGCCCTGAGCAGAGACAGCTCTACGAAGACCTGGCTCTGGAGATCTTCACCAAACACAGCCCCAAGAACAACCACATGTCTGGACTGGACAACGCTCCTGAGGGGTGAGGGCCATGACCACTGCATTACAGGCCTGGGTTCAAATAGAATATATATTTCACTTCTTATGGATCAAATCCCTTTAGCGTGATCGATTTGACAACATGAAATCACATGAAATCACACATGCAATACACCAAATTAAAGCTACACTTGTTGTTATTCCAGCCGCAGTGTCAGATTTCTAAAAGGCTTTACGGCGAAAGCAAACCCTGCTATTATCTGAGAACAGCACCCCATCAAACAAACACAGACAATCATAATTCAACCCGCCAGCCGCGACACAAAACTCAGAAATAAAAATATAATTCACGCCTTACCTTTGACGAGCTTCTTCTGTTGGCACTCCAATATGTCCCATAAACATAACAACTGGTCCTTTTGTTCGATTAATTCCGTCGTTATATATCCAAAATGTCCATTTATTTGGCGCGTTTGATCCAGAAAAACACTGGTTCTAACTCACGCTACATGACTACAAAATATCTCATAAGTTACCTGTAATCTTTGTCCAAACATTTCAAACAACTTTCGTAATACAACTTTAGGTATTTTTTAACGTAAATAATCGATAAAATTTAAGATGGGATAAACAGCGTTCAATACCGGATGAAAACAAAGAAAGCATGTTTCAGGTCGTGCGCACCAAATCATTAGAGTGCACCTGGAGTGACACAGGAAAATAACATGGCTACTTATTTATTTCTCTAAAGAAAAACATCAACCAATTTCTAAAGACGGTTGACATCTAGTGGAAGCTATAAGGATATTTCAAGGATATTTCAATTAAAATGGCCTTGCCATAGAAAACCAATGGGAAATGGATTGACCTCAAACAAAAAAATTCCATGGATGGATTGTGCTCGGGGTTTCGCCTGCCAAATCAGTTCTATTATACTCACAGACTTTATTCAAACAGTTTTAGAAACTTTAGAGTGTTTTCTATACAAATCTACCAATTATATGCATATCCAAGCTTCTGGGCCTGAGTAGCAGGCAGTTTACTTTGGGCACACTTTTCATCCGGATATGAAAATAGCACCCCCAAGCCATAATTAATGAATATTTTAGCTGTGCTTGATAGAGCTTGCCTGCCGGCTGGCTTAATGGGTGAGAGCGAAACCCTGTCCATCTTGAACCCTGGTCTGGACTGCTAAACCCTGTCCATCTTGAACCCTGGTTTGGACTGCTAAACCCTGTCCATCTTGAACATAGATCTGGACTGCTAAACACTGTCCATATTGTACCCTGGTCTGGACTGCGAAACCTTGTCCATCTTGTACCCTGGCCTGGACTGCGAAACCTTGTCCATCTTGTACCCTGGCCTGGACTGCTAAACCCTGTCCATCTTGTACCCTGGTCTGGACTGCTAAACCCTGTCCATCTTGTACCCTGGTCGGGACTGCTAAACTCTGTCCATCTTGTACCCTGGTCGGGACTGCTAAACCCTGTCCATCTTGTACCCTGGTCTGGACTGCTAAACCCTGTCCATTGTGTACCCTGGTCTGGACTGCTGAACCCTAGTCTGGATTGCTAAACCTTGTCCATCTTGTACCCTGGTCTGGACTGCTGTACCCTGTCCATCTTGTACCTTGGTCTGGACTGCTATAGCATGGTCTGGACTGCTAAACCCTGTCCATCTTGTGCCCTGGTCTGGACTGCTAAACCTTGTTCTTCTTGTACCCTGGTCTGGACTGCTAAACCCTGTCCTTGTACCCTGGTCTGGACTGCTAAACCTTGTCCATCTTGTACCCTGGTCTGGACTGCTGTACCCTGTCCATCTTGTACCTTGGTCTGGACTGCTATAGCATGGTCTGGACTGCTAAACCCTGTCCATCTTGTGCCCTGGTCTGGACTGCTAAACCTTGTTCTTCTTGTACCCTGGTCTGGACTGCTAAACCCTGTCCTTGTACCCTGGTCTGGACTGCTAAACCTTGTCCATCTTGTACCCTGGTCTGGACTGCTGTACCCTGTCCATCTTGTACCTTGGTCTGGACTGCTATAGCATGGTCTGGACTGCTAAACCCTGTCCATCTTGTGCCCTGGTCTGGACTGCTAAACCTTGTTCTTCTTGTACCCTGGTCTGGACTGCTAAACCCTGTCCTTGTACCCTGGTCTGGACTGCTAAACCCTGTCCATCTTGTACCCTGGTCTGGACTGCTAAACCCTGTCCATCTTGTACCCTGGTCTGGACTGCTGTACCCTGTCCATCTTGTACCCTGGTCTGGACTGCGGTACCCTGGTCTGGACTGCTAAACCCTGTCCATCTTGTACCCTGGTCTGGACTGCTGAACCCTGTCCATCTTGAACATAGATCTGGACTGCTAAACACTGTCCATATTGTACCCTGGTCTGGACTGCTAAACCTTGTCCATATTGTACCCTGGTCACGACTGCTGTACCCTGTCCATCTTGTACCTTGGTCTGGACTGCTATAGCATGGTCTGGACTGCTAAACCCTGTCCATCTTGTACCCTGGTCTGGACTGCTGCAGCCTGGTCTGGACTGCTAAACCCTGTCCATCTTGTACCCCCTGGTCTTGAACTGCTAAACCCTGTCCATCTTGTACTCTGGTCTGGACTGCTAAACCCTGTCCATCTTGTACCCTGGTCTGGACTGCGAAACCCTGTCCATCTTGTACCCTGGTCTGGACTGCGAAACCCTGTCCATCTTGTACCCTGGTCGGGACTGCTGTACCCTGTCCATCTTGTACCCTGGTCTGGACTGCGGTACCCTGGTCTGGACTGCTAAACCCTGTCCATCTTGTACCCTGGTCTGGACTGCTGAACCCTAGTCTGGACTGCTAAACCCTGTCCTTGTACCCTGGTCTTGACTGCTAAACCCTGTCCTTCTTGTACCCTGGTCTGGACTGCTAAACCCTGTCCATCTTGTACCCTGGTCTGGACTGCTAAACCCTGTCCATCTTGTACCCTGGTCTGGACTGCTGAACCCTAGTCTGGACTGCTAAACCCTGTCCTTCTTGTACCCTGGTCTGGACTGCTAAACCCTGTCCTTCTTGTACCCTGGTCTGGACTGCTGTAGCCTGGTCTGGACTGCTGAACCCTAGTCTGGACTTCTAAACCCTGTCCTTCTTGTACCCTGGTCTGGACTGCTAAACCCTGTCCATCTTGTACCCTGGTCTGGACAGCTGTACCCTGTCCAACTTGTACCCTGGTCTGGACTGCTGTATCCTGTCCATCTTGTACCCTGGTCTGGATTGCTAAACCCTGTCCATCTTGTACCCTGGTCTGGACTGCTAAACCTTGTTCTTCTTGTACCCTGGTCTGGACTGCTAAACCCTGTCCTTGTACCCTGGTCTGGACTGCTAAACCTTGTTCTTCTTGTACCCTGGTCTGGACTGCTAAACCCTGTCCTTGTACCCTGGTCTGGACTGCTAAACCCTGTCCATCTTGTACCCTGGTCTGGACTGCTAAACCCTGTCCTTCTTGTACCCTGGTCTGGACTGCTAAACCTTGTTCTTCTTGTACCCTGGTCTGGACTGCTAAACCCTGTCCTTGTACCCTGGTCTGGACTGCGAAACCCTGTTCTTCTTGTACCCTGGTCTGGACTGTGAAACCCTGTCCATCTTGTACCCTGGTCGGGACTGCTAAACCCTGTCCATCTTGTACCCTGGTCTGGACTGCTAAACCTTGTTCTTCTTGTACCCTGGTCTGGACTGCTAAACCCTGTCCTTGTACCTGTCCTTGTACCCTGGTCTGGACTGCTAAACCTTGTTCTTCTTGTACCCTGGTCTGGACTGCTAAACCCTGTCCTTGTACCCTGGTCTGGACTGCTAAACCCTGTCCATCTTGTACCCTGGTCTGGACTGCTAAACCCTGTCCTTCTTGTACCCTGGTCTGGACTGCTAAACCCTGTCCTTCTTGTACCCTGGTCTGGACTGCTAAACCCTGTCCATCTTGTACCCTGGTCTGGACTGCTAAACCCTGTCCATCTTGTACCCTGGTCTGGACTGCGAAACCCTGTCCATCTTGTACCCTGGTCTGGACTGCGAAACCCTGTCCATCTTGTACCCTGGCCGGGACTGCTAAACCCTGTCCATCTTGTACCCTGGTCTGGACTGCTGAACCCTAGTCTGGACTGCTGAACCCTGTCCTTCTTGTACCCTGGTCTGGACTGCTAAACCCTGTCCTTCTTGTACCCTGGTCTGGACTCCTGTAGCCTGGTCTGGATTGCTAAACTCTGTCCATCTTGTACCCTGGTCTGGACTGCTGTATCCTGTCCATCTTGTACCCTGGTCTGGACTGCTGAACCTTGTCCATCTTGTACCCTGGCCTGGACTGCTAAACCCTGTCCATCTTGTACCCTGGCCTGGACTGCTAAACCTTGTCCATCTTGTACCCTGGCCTGGACTGCTAAACCCTCCTCCTTGAACATAGACCTGGACTGTTGTACCTCTGATAGCTACAGTTAAACTCTCTTTTTCTCTCTCTCTCTCTTTCCTTTTCTCTCTTTCTCTCTTTTGCTCTCTCTCCTTTCTCTTTCTCTCTCTCTCTCTCTCTGCTGATCATCAGGGATTACTAATATACATTGTGGTCATTTCCCCTTGTTGGAGAAAGCCCTGCACGGGTTCCAACTGTGTCTTGTGTAATTGCTCTGTCCAAGTAATATAACAGGACTATGGCTGTCTCATTGTAGTACTTACCTAGTTAAATGGTAATTACCTGATCATTCTACACTTGGGTTTATTTTTAGCTTCAGTGACACAAGCATCCCTGGGTAACAATTGGTACTATGTAGATACTGATTGAGTTGAATCCTTTCAGGTAAGTACCAGATAGTATTCATTGTTGCCACATAGTTTCTTAGTTAGTACTATATACATACCAGGAAGGTACCAGCTTTAACCGGTAAAACAAAGTATTAGCAAAACGTACACTGTTCCACATGACAGGCCTGTAGTTAGTAAAGCTTCATCTTCTCCAACCATCATTCTGTTCTCTTCCAGGGCTGAGGGGAAGCTGCCCACCTGCATCGTGACCGGCTGGACCATCTCAGAGTACCAGTTCTGGATGTGCAGCGTGTGTAAGCACTGTGCACTGGAAAACGAGATTGGCAGCCACAACTTCTGCCCTCTGTGCCACAGCTCGCTGGCATAAAGTCCAAGATCTTTAAGTCAATCAGTACTGCAAACTTTTGAGTTTCCAAGGATAAGCCCCAAGAACAGGGCATGTACGACGCATACATTGGCTCACACTACACTCAGGCTAACTAAATACGGTGCCTTCAGAATTAATTTATAGCCCTTGATTTATTCCACATTTTGTTGTTACAGCCTGAATTCAAAATGGATTAAAAAAAAATCTCACCCATCTACACACAATACCCCATAATGACGAAGTGAAAACTGGTTTTTAGAAATGTTTGCTAATTTATTGAAAATGAAAAACAAAAATATCTAATTTTACATAAGTATTTACACCCCTGAGTCAATACTATGTAGAAGCACCTTTGGCGGTGATTACAGCTGTGAGTCTTTCTGGGTACGTCTCTAAGAGCTTTCCACATCGGTACTGTGCAACATCTGGCCATTTTTTTATTTATTCTTCAAGCTCTGTCAAATTGGTTGTTGATCATTGCTAGACAACCATTTTCAGGTCTTGCCATAGATTTTCAAGTAGATTGAAGTCAAAACTGTACCCCGGCCACTCAGGAACATTCAGTGTCTTCTTGGTGAGCAACTCTCGTGTAAATTTGGCCTTGTGTTTTAGGTTATCGTCCTGCTGAAAGATTCATTAATCTCCCAGTGTCTGGTGGAAAGCAGACTGAACCAGGTTTTCTTCTAGGATTTTGCCTGTGCTTAGCTCCATTTCTTTTTTTTATCCTGAAAAACTCCCCAGTCCTTATCGATGACAAGCATACCCATAACATGATGCAGCCAGCACTATGCTTGAAAATATGGAGAGTGGAACTCAGTAATGTGTTTTATTGGATTTGTCCCGAACATAACACTTTGTATTCAGTACAAAAAGTTAATTGCTTTGCCACATGTTCTGCAGTATTACTGTAGTGCCTTGTTGCAAACAGGATGCATGTTTTGGAATATTTGAATTTCTTCTTTTCACTTGGTCAATTAGGTTAGTATTGTGGAGTAACTACAATGTTTTTGATCCATCCTTTTCTCCTATCACAGTCAATTAACTAACTGTTTTAAAGTCTCCATTGAACTTATGGTGAAATCTTTGAGCAGTTTCCTAGCTGTCCGTCAACTGTATCTTTGTAGTGACTGGGTGTATTGATACACCATCCAAAGTGTAATTATTAACTTCACCATGGTGAAAGGGATATTCAATGTCTGCTTTTTGATTTTAAACCATCTACCAATAGGTGCCCTTCTTTGCAAGGCATTGGAAAACCTCCCTTGGTCTCTGGTCTTTGTGGTTGAATCTGTGTTTGAAATTCCCTGCTCGACTGAGGGACCTTACAAATAATTGTATATGTGGGTACAGAGATGAGGTAGTCATTCAATAGTCATGTTAAACACTATTATTGCACATAGAGTAAGTCCATGCATCTTATTATGTGACTTGTTAATCAAAGTTTTCCTCCTGAAATGATTTAGGCTTGCCATAACAAGGGGGTGAATACTTATTGACTCAAGACAGCTGTTCATTTTTTTATTGATTTGTAAAAATTTCAAAAACATAATTCCGCTTTGACATGATGGGGTATTTTGTGTAGGCCAGTGACCAAAAAAATCTTAGTTTAATCCATTTAAAATTCAATCTATTACACAACTAAACGTGGAAAAGTCGAGGGGTGTGAATACTTCCTGAAGGCACTGTAATTCCGTCCTTATTGTAAGTGTATTGGAGATCTGTGTATCTGACACACACCATCCATGTCAGCCAGTCCAGTAGTCAGTACTTCATTTGTTTTGCATAACAAATGTATTGATTATGGATTGGCATGGGGTGTCAACATGATGGAGCTCTGTCTATTAGATGAAATACTTCAAATAGATACAGAGCTCAAAGTGTTATTATATTAATCCATTTATTTAAACTCATTTTCCATTTATCACTAAGGTTTCCAGGGTGTTTTTTTAATGTTCATGTGGTTTGCTACATTTGTTTGTTGACAGTACATATCACACATCTATTTTTTTTTTAAACTCTTAAGCAGTGATGTTCTCTTAATTTTAAAGGTTTTAAAGACTAAAATGTTTTTGTGACATGTCGACGCATTACACATTTTGTGCAACTGGTTTCATAAAACTGTTACTCTTCATTTTTACTGAACAAAATATTGAAAAGGGACCAATTTTAGTATATACTGTCTTTACATAATTACATGGAATGTCATTTTATATTGATAAAAATGTATATTAAAAATGTATATTAAATTAAATAACATATGAGTCTTTTTGTTGCATGTTTTATTTGTTCCACTTTTATTTGTTAATTGGAAAGAGGTTTATACTGGACTTACCAGGAGACTTGAAATCCACCTTTACCTGCTTGTAGAGCACTTATGCTAATCAGAGAGATTGTCTTAATGTCAATGATATTAACCACCAATGTTGAAGGAATTTCATCTCCCGGAATGAGCTAGGTCTGAGTTTGCCAGACTTTCTTATAAACTCTGTCTAGGGCGGCAGGTAGCCTAGTGGTTACAGCATTGGACCAGTAACCAAAAGGTTGCCGGATCGAATCCCCGAGCTGACAAGGTAAAAATCTGTTGTTCTTCCCATGAACAAAGCAGTTGTAGGCTGTCATTGTAAATAAGAATTTGTTCTTAACTGACTTAAATATAAATTTGGTCATGTAATTAATGTCAACAAGCACGCAATGGAAAATCATTGTTTCATACAAGTACTCCCTGTTTTCTTTTGTTTGTTGCCTTGGAAACACAGCCAACTTCAAATCAGGTTGATCAAGGTCAGGCTGGCAACAGGAGAGGGATGTTTTGCTTGTGTACAGTCTATTTCTGCCATCTATGGTCCACAATTGGTATCACACAGAGAGCAATAAATCAAATCAAATAGATCAATAGATAACAACAATTATTGAACACACTGTGTAAACATTCACAGAGCAGGGTGGAAATAGTATGTGAACCCTTGGATTTAATAACTGGTTGACCCTCTTTTGGCAGCAATAACCTCAACCAAATGTTTTCTGTAATTGCGGATCAGATCGGCACAACGGTCAGGAGGAATTTTGGATCATTCCTCTTTACAAACTGTTTCAGTTCAGCAATATTCTTGTGATGTCTGGTGTGAACCGCTTTCTTGAGGTCATGCCACAGCATCTCAATTGCATTGAGGTCAGGACTCTGACTGGGCCACTCCAGAAGGCTATTCTGTTGTTGATTTACTTCTGTGTTTTGGGTCGTTGTCCTGATGCATCACCCAACTTCTGTTGAGCTTCAATTGGCGGACAGATAGCCTTAAATTCCCCTGCAAAATGTATTGATAAACTTGGGAATTCATTTGTCCAGGTCCTGAGCCAGCAAAGCAGCTCCAAACTACGATGTTCCCTCCACCATATTTTACAGTTGGGTTGAGGTTTTGATGTTGGTGTGCTGTGCCTTTTTTTCTCCACACATAGTATTGTGTTTTCCTTCCAAACAACTCAACTGTAGTTTAATCTGTTCACAGAATATTTTGCCAGTAGCGCTGTGGAACATCCAGATGCTCTTTTGCGAACTTCAGAAGTGCAGCAATGTTATTTTTTTGGATAGCAGTGGCTTCTTCCACGGTATCCTCCCATGAACACCATTCATGTTTAGTGCTTTATGTATCGTAGACTCATCAACAGAGATGTTAGCATGTTCCAGAGATTTCTGTAAGTCTTTAGCTGACACTAGGGTTCTTCATAACCTCATTGAACATTCTCCTCTGTGCTCTTGCAGTGATCTTTGCAGGACGGCCACTCCTAGGGAGAGCAGCAACAGTGCTGAACTTTCTCCATTTATAGACAATTTGTCTTACCGTGGACTGATGAACATCAAGGCTTTTAGAGATACTTTTGTAACCCTTTCCAGCTTTATACAAGTCAACCATTCTTAATCTTAGGTCTTCTGAGATATTTTTTGGTTGAGGCATGGTTCACATCAGGCAATGCTTCTTGTGAATAGCAAACTCAAATTTTGTGATTTTTTTTTTATAGGGCATGGCAGCTCAGCTCTAACCAACATCTCCAATCGCATCTCAATGATTGTACTCTAGGTTAGAAGTCATTAGCTTAGGGTTTCACATACTTTTTCCAACCTACACTGTGAATGTTTAAATGATGTATTCAATATAGACAAGAAAAATACAATAATTTGTGTGTTATTAGTTTAAGCACACTGTGTTTGTCTGTTGTTGTGACTTAGATGTTGATCAGATCTAACTTTATGACCAATTTATGCAGAAATCCAGATAATTCCAAAGGATTCACATACTTTTTCTTGCCACTGTTAATAGGATTCAAGTCAGCACAGCATCCCCACACTGTCACCTCCTCCTCCAAGCTTCACGGTGGGAACCACACATGCGGAGATCATCCGTCCACCTACTCTGCGTCTCACAAAGACACAGCAGTTGGAAACAAAAATCTCAAATTTGGACTCATTAGACCAAAAGGACAGATTTCCACCGGTCTACTGTCCATTGCTCGTGTTTCTTGGCCCAATCAAGTCTCTTATTATTATTGGTGTCCTTTAGTAGTGGTTTCTTTGCAGCAATTCAACCATGATTCACACTGTCTCCTCTGAACAGTTAATGTTGAGGTGTTTGTTACTTGAACTCTGAAACATTTATTTGGGCTACAATCTGAGGTAGTTAACTCTGATTAACTTATCCTCTGCAGATTAGGTAACTCTGGGTCTTCCTTTCCTGTGGTGGTCCTCATGAGAGCCAGTTTCAATAGCACTCAATTGTTTTTGCGACTGCACTTGAAGAAACTTTCAAAGTTCTTGACATTTTTTGGATTGACTGACCTTCATGTCTTAAAATAATGATGGCCTGTCATTTCTCTCTGCTTATATGAGCTGTTCTTGTCAGAGTATGGACTTGGTCTTTTACCAAATAGTGCTATCTTCTGAATACCACCCCTACCTTGTCACAACACAACTGATTGGCTCAATCGCATTAAGGAAAAAAAATCCACAAATTAACTTTTAACAAGGCAAACCTGTTAATTGAAATGCATTCCAGGTGACTACCTCATGAAGCTGGTTGAGAGAATGCTGTCATCAGGGCAAAGGGTGGCTACTTTGAAGAAACTCAAATATAAAATATATTTTGATTTGTTTAACACTTTTTGGTTACCACATGATTCCTTGCGTGTTATTTCATAGTTTTCATGTCTTCACTATTATTCTACAAATGTAGAAAATAGTACAAATAAAGAAAAACCCTTGATTCAGTAGGTGTGATGTCAACATCATTATTTGGGTGGGAGTCAACAGAATATGAACTTTTAAACGTGAGATCTTCACTGGACAATTACTTTAAGTGCTTCTTTTGCATGCTGAGAAAATGGACACCATCTCTCCTTATAAACAATCCTGTTATTGTGTGGTATGGTTGTAGTGTTGTGGTATTATTATTACAGTCGATGGGGAGATGATGCAGCTGTTAAAACAACCATCGCTTGTGGATACCAGTCTTTTTGTTGACTGTAGAAGGCTCTGGTAGATACCATTGCATGTCCCATGTTAAACCTATAGATGGAGATAGAGGCTAATTTTATGGAAGCTGCCTTCTCTAGAGAACAATACACTAACCGCTCTTGCACTGCCCTCCACTCCTACTCTCTGTATTATCAAGGACCAAGGTCATAAAATGTTTTCAACAGACCAGATGATGATGTTAGCAAATAGGAAAATAACAAATCTGCTGCCTGCCACATGCTTTGGTAAACAGCTGAGGGATAGTGCAAGAAAAATGTAACCACTCAAATTTATAGACATAGTTTTGAAAGCAAAGGCAGGCCATCCATGAGATCAAACTTATAGTTTTATTAACCATGTTTTGAAGCTATACAGTGTTTGTTTACACCCCTACCGTTGTCATGGTTTTTGTTGCAGAGCTGTGGAGCATCTTGCAGCATGATAAAAACGCGTTGTGCAGCAACACATATTGTGCTCTTCTGTCGAACATGCGGTGATGTCCCTGGGGAGAAATTGTTCATTGTTTGCAGTAATTTCTTTGCCTATTGTAATATCATCAAATGGATGTAACTGTTTCACCATTAAGAACTCCAGCTTTAATTAACCTCTACAGGATCAGTGCCCCCCCCCACCGGGACGGTTGAGCTAATGTAGGCTAATGTGATTAGCATGAGGTTGTAAGAAACAAAAATAAAATCCCTGGACAGAAAGCTTAAATTCTTGTTAATCTAACTGCACTGTCCAATTTACATTAGCTATTACAGTGAAAGGTTACCATGCAATTTTTTTGAGGCGAGTGCACAATTATGAACTTGAAAATGTATGAATAAACCAATTAGGCACATTCGGGCAGTCTTGATACAACATTTGAACGGATATGCAATGGTTCATTGGATCAGTCAAACTTTGCACATACACAGCTGCCATCTAGTGGCCAAAGCCTAAATTGAGCCAGGGCTGGAATAATACATTATGGCCTTTCTCTTGCATTTCAAAGATGGTACAAAAAAATAATACAAAATGTTTTTCCTTTTATCTCTTTATCAGATCTGATGTGTTATTTTCTCCTACATTTTCTCCTTTTGTGGGGAAAAAGGTATTCTGATTGGCTGGGCCTGACTTCCCTGTGGGTGAGCCTATGTCCTCCAAGGCCCACCCATGTATGAGCCCCTGAAAATTCACATTTTCACAAACTTCAATGTGTTTCCTTTCAAATTGTATCAAGAATATACATATCCTTTTTTTTAATAGATATATCTTTTTTGATTGTTTTTATTTCACCATTATTTAACCAGGTAGGCTAGTTGAGAACAAGTTCTCATTTACAACTGTGACCTAGCCAAGTTAAAGCCAAGCAGTGCGACACAAACAACAACACAGAGTTACACATGGAATTAACATGCGTACAGTCAATAACACAATAGAAAAAAGAAAGTCTATATACAGTGTGTGCAAATGGTGCGAGGAGGTAAGGCACTAAATAGGCCATAGTAGCAAAATAATTACAATTTAGCAGATTAACACTGGAGTGATAAATGAGCAGATGATGATGTGCAAGTAGAGATACTGGTGTGCAAAAGAGCTTCAGGCTTCAGGTCCTGAGCTACAGGCAGTTAGATTTGGGTATGTTGTTTTAGGCACATTTTTTTTTAAATGGATGGATCCATAAGAGGTTTTAAGGCCCATGAGATAGTTTCTACCCACAGGCAGTGTGGATACTAGCTGACTGAAAGTCTAATGATGCATAGGCCTGTTTCACTTTGCTACTTTATTTATCAGCTTGTCCAATCTCTTCTTTACACATGACAAATGACCTGGAAACTTGATTCAACCAAAGATACCATTTCTATTCGTTTACTTTTCCCAGTTGACAGTTATCCCCAGTCTTGCCACTGTTAGTGTTGGCTTTGCTGTCAGTAGATTGTGGAACGCCCCCAGATGAGTCTATAATAGGCGATTCACTCATAAACAGCATACATTTATATCTTAATGTTATGATAGAAACATAGGCAGGCTCATGTCATGAGAAATATGTGGAAAATAGGAGGGACTAGTAAGGGAATATCATTTAATATTATACAGCATAATATTGTCCTACACTGTGGTATTGGTCATGTTTTTGGGGTGAATAAGTAGTCGAACATATAAGTAGCTTAAACATGAAAGATTTGTCAACTAATGTCAACTAATAATAAGCCCTCGTGCAAAACGCTTTGTTTATCTTGTTTTTGGAGTTGTAAATTCAGCATTTCTTGCACGTTACGAGTTTCAAATTGAATTTAAACTGAATATCCTTGAAATGTGAGATCTCACTTCGATTTCTACTCAGTTTATTTGCCGCGTGCGTCGGCTCATGGGACGCAGCGCGCACGCCACTAGAAAATGGACCAGTGAGTGACGCATTGATCCTGCCCTTGGCCACTGAATCACTTAGCTCCTCTTCTAAACGCACGGAGCATCCCGGCTGAAACAGTGTGATGAGACATGAAAGGAACAGGAGCGCGAGTTGAAGTGCCTTTCAGCAAAATAAGTTTGCCAAAATGTATATATTGCCTCTGGAATAATGTCATTTAATATAAAGACAGGTAGGCTATGTGACTCTTGAGTTTTTGTTGTTTGTGTGGAGTCTATCATTAACTTTCTTAGATAGTGAACTGTGCTGTTGGTTTTATTATAGTTTGTATTGTGTCGTATTAACTTCAGATGCAATTCTTCTGAATATTTCGAATTATTCATTATTAAATTGATTTAGGTACGTTCTTGGTCTGAACTGCTTGTTATACTTTTCTCTCTGCAAGGTAAGGGTATATGGGTCTGTTATATATTTTTTTAAGATAAAATTAATAAATGAAGAAACTGAAAGAATGAATCTTTTATACTTTTTAAATCTGATTTTTTTTTTAAATGTTGGATAACGTGCATTTATGAAGCACATTGATTGTAACATGAATATGGGATATTTGTTTAAAATTATTTTGTTGTTGCATGATATCTCAATTTGGGTTTAAATTAAACCAACACTGTGGAACGTATATCAAGGTATCATGATCATATAAAGAAAGCACTGTAATGTAAGCACAATGATAAGGCACAGTACTATACTGAACAAAAGTATAAACGCAACATACAACAATTTCAATGGTTTTACTGAGTTACAGTTCATATAAGGAAATAAGTCAATTTAATTAAATTCATTAAGCCCTAATATATGGATTTCATGACTGGGCAGGGGCGCATCCGTGGGTGGGCCTTGGAGGACATAGGCTCACCCACAGGGGAGTCAGGCCCAGCCAATCAGAATACATTTTCCCCCACAGAGAGAAATACTCCTCACTTTTATCAGCTTTCTGGTCTCAGATGATCCTGCACGTGAAGAAGCTGGATATGGGGATCCTGGGATGGCATGGTTACACGTGGTCTGCGATTGTGAGGCCAGTTGGACGTACTGCCAAATTTTTTAAAACAACTTTGGAGGTGGCTTATGGTAGAGAAATTAACATTAAATTTTCTGGCAACAGCTCTGGTGGACATGTTTATCGTCAGCATGCCAATTGCATGATCCCTCAATTCTTGAGACATCTGTGGCATTGTGTTGTGTGACAAAACTGCACATTTTAGAGTGGCCTTTTATTGTCCCTAGCACAAGGTGCACCTGTGTAATGATCATGCTGTTTAATCAGTTTCTTGATATGCCACACCTGTCAGGTGGATGAGTTCTCTTGGCATAGGAGAAAGGCTCACTAACAGGGATGTAAACACATTTGTACACAACATTTGAGAGAAAAATTCTGAGATCATTAATTTCAGCTCATGAAACATGGGACCAACACTTTACATCCTGTGTTTATATTTTTGTTCAGTGTATAATGTTTTATAAGACACAATTATTTATGATACAGTACATCAATGGTGTACTATTTGTTTGGTGAGTTTCAGAACCAAACTCTATTGTGCAACAATAATTAATTCACACAATGTATGAAATGAGGGGACCTTCTTCTAAAGTGTGCAAATAATGTTTTCTTCTTGATCTCACGGTTTGAAACAGAGATAGTATAGTAATGCTGTGATTTGTGTCTGTTCCTGACGTCTACATCCTGTTTCCTTGTGTAGGTGATGGATCCTCAGCTGGGAAGTGACCTGAGCCAGCATTGAGCAGTGACCTCCTCTCCCTTCTTGTAAAGGCACCACCCATGCCACAGTTCCACCATGCAGTACGGCCAGATCCTTCACAGGTGTGGCCCGGACGATAGCTTCCTCAACCTGAACGTGGGTGGTTTTAAGCAGCGCGTGGAGCGCAGCATCCTGCAGCGCTTCCCCAGGACCCGCCTGGGACGCCTGCTGTACTGCGTCTCCGAGGAGGCCATCCTGGAGCTCTGCGACGACTTCAGCCCCACCGACAGGGAATACTACTTTGACCGCAACCCGTGCTTCTTCCGCAATGTCCTCAACTTCTACCACACGGGCAAGATCCACCTGATGGAGGAGCTGTGCGTCTTCTCCTTCAGCCAGGAGATTGAGTACTGGGGCATCAAGGAGCTCCACCTGGACTCCTGCTGCAGCAACAAGTTTCAGGAGCAGAGACAGTTTGCAGAGGACAAGGACTGGGACCGGAGGAGCGGTGAGCAGCAGCAGCAGTTTGGGAGCATTGATTCGTCCATGGAGGAGCTCTCAACTATGGACAAGGACCTGGAGAAGTTCGAGGGTACCTGGTGCTCGGAGGTCCGCAAGAACATCTGGCTGCATCTGGAGAACCCGGGCTACTCATGTTTGGCCAAGGGGATCGCCGTGGCCTCGCTGGCTGTGGTACTAACCTCCATCGTGGCCATGTGCGTCCACAGCATGCCCGAGTACCACCAGGTAGACCTCAACGACAAGGAGATTGAAGACCCGGTGCTGGCCATTTTCGAGGCTGTGTGCGTCATCTGCTTCTCTGTGGAGTTCCTGGTGCGGCTGGCAGTGGCGCCGTGCGCCCGTAATTTCATGAGCAACGCTCTCAACATCATTGACTTTGTTTCCATCGTTCCCTTCTACGCCACACTGGCCTTTGAGACAGTGGACGAGGAGAACGAGGAACTGGAGAACGTGGGCAAGGTGGTTCAGATCCTGCGACTGATGCGAATCTTCCGCATCCTCAAGCTGGCGCGTCACTCAGTGGGACTACGCTCACTGGGTGCCACGCTAAGGCACAGCTACCACGAGGTGGGCCTCCTGATTCTCTTTCTCTCTGTGGGTATCTCCATTTTCTCTGCGCTCATCTACTTTGTGGAGAAGGAGTCAGAAGAGTCGGACATAACGACCATCCCCGTAGGCTGGTGGTGGGCCACTATTAGCATGACAACAGTGGGCTACGGCGACACCTGCCCGGTGACGGTTGTAGGGAAGCTGGTGGCCACCATATGCATCGTCTGTGGGATACTAGTGGTGGCCCTGCCCATCACCATTATCTTCAACAAATTCTCCATGTACTACCAGAGGCAAAAGGCCATGGATGCCAATCAGAGCAATAACGAGACCGACCAATGCAATAATAACGATATTAAAATCCCCGACCCCAGTCTAACATACTTTAACGTCGGCAACCAGTACACCTTAAAGATGAACTCATTCATCACCAATATCTCTGTCAGGAGCAGCGTTGGTAGTGATGAGGACACGGACGCATCGAGCATCCAGGGTGGAGAGACCACTTGTATCCTGAGGGGCACTTGAGAGCTTAATTTACTTGACTTCAACCTTTTTTACTCATTGAGGAGCATACTGTAGGTCATCCACAAATGATCTTATTATTTTTTTGTTCATTCCATGAGTAGTTCCATCTCTGCATTACAGATCTTCTCCAGGTGTTCCTTAGTCTCCCACGATTTCCATTGCCTTGTGGGTTCCATGTCGGGGACTGGAACAGTGGATGCTGTCTTTCTTACAGTGTGGCCACAGTTGAGAGCAGGGAGGTGAAATAGGGCCACCCTGTTTTCACCCGAGGCTTCTTAAAATACGCTGGACATGGCAATAAGCACTTTATGGTTCTCAGGGTGAAAGTGAGCTGTATCTCTCCACGCTCTCCTCAGAGACTATGATCCATTAGGCCTAAGAATTGGCCTGTTTTTCATCCATGACTTGAGAACCTATTTTGAAGTTGAGCAGTTTCTGTTAACATTTTTTTTTTAATCAATGTTTTTTTTTTCCGTCCAATCATATGGAACGAAACAGACATTGTTTGACTGGGCACACCACGTCATTTCAACATGGATAATTAGGTCATATTTGGTTGAGACGTTGATCAATAAGATTACAAGCTATATTCACCCACTCAAAAAGACAGACAAAAAATGTGTTGCATTTCCAATGTGTGTTACCACTATGCTTTTAGCCATCTAAATTCACAACCAATGTCTGGTTTTTCATTTATTTTTCACCCAAATGTTTATCACTGCGCTTTCAACCATTTAAAAGCACAGCAAAGTTAAAATGAGAAGACAATGTCAGATATTTTGTTTATTTAAACATCAGATTAATGTGTTATCACTGTGCTTTGTCTAATAGCAGAACCAAACAACCTGGATTGCAGTTGAGATTACAATAAAAGTACATAGTGCAAGTGATCAATGCCGTTTGAGATTCTGACAGATTATTACAGCAATGTGAAGATCTCCACTGACCTGCGGCGACCTTTGCACGCCATCTTGAACATGCACACTTTATATGATCACATAAGAAGACGTTTATAGTTACAGTAACCTCAAAATGTGGCCATGGATGTGTTACTCATTTTAAGGATGAATGTTACATTAGTTTGTAAAACAGCCTTAATTTGAGGCTATTTGCTGTTTTACAAAAGTAATATTAAATTGTGTTTGGTTGACAACGCAAACAAATATCAACATTTGGAGGACATGTATCTCAAATCAAATCAAATGTTATTTGTCACATGCGCCAAATACAACAGGTGAAATGCCTTTCACCTTACAGTGAAATGCTTACTTACAAGTCCTTAACCAACAATGCAATTTTAAGAAAAATAAGTGTTAAGTAAAAAAAATAGATAAGTAAAAAATAATCCACTGCTGATGGCTCTATCTGAGCTACTGGTTTAGTCTGGCTTTCATTCCAGTTTGTTAGTCTGGCTTTCATTCCAGTTTGTTAGTCTGGCTTTCATTCCAGTTTGTTAGTCTGACTTTAATTCCAGTTTGTTAGTCTGGCTTTCATTCCAGTTTGTTAGTCTGGCTTTCATTCCAGTTTGTTAGTCTGGCTTTCATTCCAGTTTGTTAGTCTGGCTTTCATTCCAGTTTGTTAGTCTGGCTTTCATTCCAGTTTGTTAGTCTGGCTTTAATTCCAGTTTGTTAGTCTGGCTTTCATTCCAGTTTGTTAGTCTGGCTTTCATTCCAGTTTGTTAGTCTGACTTTCATTCCAGTTTGTTAGTCTGGCTTTCATTCCAGTTTGTTAGTCTGACTTTAATTCCAGTTTGTTAGTCTGGCTTTCATTCCAGTTTGTTAGTCTGGCTTTCATTCCAGTTTGTTAGTCTGGCTTTCATTCCAGTTTGTTAGTCTGGCTTTCATTCCAGTTTGTTAGTCTGGCTTTCATTCCCAGTCTGGCTTTCATTCCAGTTTGTTAGTCTGGCTTTCATTCCAGTTTGTTAGTCTGGCTTTCATTCCAGTTTGTTAGTCTGGCTTTCATTCCAGTTTGTTAGTCTGGCTTTCATTCCAGTTTGTTAGTCTGGCTTTCATTCCAGTTTGTTAGTCTGGCTTTCATTCCAGTTTGTTAGTCTGGCTTTCATTCCAGTTTGTTAGTCTGGCTTTCATTCCAGTTTGTTAGTCTGGCTTTCATTCCAGTTTGTTAGTCTGGCTTCAATTCCAGTTTGTTAGTCTGGCTTTCATTCCAGTTTGTTAGTCTGGCTTTCATTCCAGTTTGTTAGTCTGGCTTTCATTCCAGTTTGTTAGTCTGGCTTTCATTCCAGTTTGCTAGTCTGGCTTTCATTCCAGTTTGTTAGTCTGGCTTTCATTCCAGTTTGTTAGTCTGGCTTTCATTCCAGTTTGTTAGTCTGGCTTTCATTCCAGTTTGTTAGTCTGGCTTTAATTCCAGTTTGTCTACAAATGAATAATGGATATGTTGGATTCTTGTCTCCATCTCAACCAAAAATCCAAGTTAAAGAATAGGACGAAATCAAATCAAACTTTAAATGCAACTTTGATTTGATTTAATCCTATTCTTTAATTTAGAGTTTTGGTTGAGATGGAGACGTGAATGCGACATATCAATTATTAAATTGTAGAAAAACTAGAATTAAAGCCGGACTAAATCAGTGGCACAGATGGAACTATCCAAGCAGAAGATAAATATCCTTGACAACCAAACACAATTCAATATCACTAAATATCATTACACTTGAAAATCAACCAGTGCTTGAAACTCTAAGCCTATTGTATTGTCTATTTTTTAGTTAAATTTTCTGTTGAATTGAAACAATTGCTGTTGATGACATTGCAAATGCTATACAGAATAGGCCTAACTAGCGTAATTTATGATATGAGTATGTTTAGATTGAATTAAACTTACCCTTTGGAATGACTTTAAAAAAATGACTTTTTAAGTAGAGATCTCTCAACAATAATTCTCATGATAGCACATTGGTAATAATCAGTGACAAATATCATGGCTGGGCTTAGTTAATACCCTGGATGGGAGACCAAAGGCTAGCTGTAGATACAGTAGATCTCCAGTAGGAGGTGCTGCACAACCTGATAGTTGATATAACATTGAAGATCTTGTATATTTTTAGGTTTGAGGTTTGTTGAAATTTGAATACCTTCAAAACAAAAGTTAATGACAAAAATATAAATGCAACATACAACAATATCCAAGATTTTGCTCAATTAAAGGTCATAAAAGGAAATCAGTCAATTGAAATAAAACATTAGGCCATAATCTATGGACTTCACATGACTGTGCAGGGGCGCAGCCATGGGTGGGCCTTGGAGGGCGTAGGCCCACCCACTTGGGAGCAAGGCCCACCCACTGGGGAGCCAGGCCCAGCCAATCAGAATGAGTTTTTCCCCACAAAAGGGCCTCATTACAGACAGAAATACTCCTAAGCTTTTTGTGCATATGGAACATTTCTGGTATCTTTTATTTCAGCTCATGAAACATGGGACCAACACATTACATGTTTATATTTTTGTTCAGTGTATTTTCCACGTAGATTCCACATCACAATACATTGACAAATTATATTGAAACAACGCTGATTCAACCAGGAAGAAAGTGACTGAAACAAAAGTAAAAATGTTTAAAAATCTGGCTAAATGTACTTCATGGCATGCTACTGCATTACTGTTCTATGCTAATATTTGAAAGAGACGATTGTACGTGTGCTTTAAGGATAAAGTCAGCATAGGGGGATTGCTGTAATAAAGTATGAGCTATAATAAAGTAATATAAAGTATGACCTTTGAAATTGTACAGCTGTGGCTCGTCTTTAAGACACCATTGCATCAATCCAGAGTCCTCTACTGTGGCATGCTACATACAGAGCATTCGGAAAGTATTCAGACCCCTTGACTTTTTCCCAAATTTTCTTACATTACAGCCTTATTCTAAAATGGATTAAATCATTTTTTCCCCCTTCATCAATCTACACACAATACCCCATAATGACAAAGCAAATACAATAAAAAACAACCGAAATATCACATTTACATAAGTATTCAGACCTTTTACTCAATACTTTGTTGAAACACTTTTGGCAGCAATTACAGCATTGAGTCTTCTTGGCTATGACGCTACAAGCTTGGCACACCTGTATTTGTGGAGTTTCTCCCATTCTTCTCTGCAGATCTTCTCAAGCTCTGTCAGGTTGGATGGGGAGCGTGGCTGCACAGCTATTTTCAGGTCTCTCCAGAGATGTTCAGTCGGGTTCAAGTCCGGGTTCTGGCTGGGCCACTCAAGGACGCTTCAGAGACTTGTCCCAAACCCACTCCTGCGTTGTCTTGGCTGTGTGCTTAGGGTCATTGTCCTGTTGGAAGGTGAACCTTAGCCTCAGTCTGAGGTCTTGAGCGCTTTGGAGCAGATTTTCATCAAGGAACTCTCTGTACTTTGCTCCGTTCATCTTTCCCTGGATCCTGACTTGATGCTGCCACCACCATGCTTCACCGTAGGGATGGTGCCAGGTTTCCTCCAGACGTGACGCTTGCCATTCAGGCCAAAGAGTTCAATATTGGTTTCATCAGACCAGAGAATCTTATTTCTCATAGTCTGTAGAGTCTTTGGTGGCCGTTTGGCAAATTCCAAGTGGGCTGTCATGTGCCTTTTACTGAGAAGTGGTTTCTAACTGGCCACTCTACCATAAAGGCCTGATTGGTGGAGTGCTGCAGAGATGGTTGTCTTTCTCCCCCGATTGCTCAGTTTGGCTGGGCGGCCAGGTCTAGGAAGAGTCTTTGTGGTTCCAAACTTCTTCCATTTAAGAATAATGGAGGCCTCTATGTTCTTGGGAACCTTCAATGCGGCATACATTTTTTGATGCCCTTCCCTAGATCCGTGCCTCAACACAATCTCGGGGCTTTAGGGACAATTCCTTGGACCTCATGGCTTGGTTTTTGCTCTGACATGCACTATCACATGTTGGATCTGAGATAGACAGGTGTGTGCCTTTCCAAATTATGTCCAATCAATTGAATTTACCACAGGTGGACTCCAATCAAGTTGTGGAAACATGTCAATTTCAAGTCCCATAGCAAAGGAGTACTTATGTAAATAAGGTATTTTTGTTTTGTATTTGTCATAAATGTGCAAAAATTTTGAAAAACCTGCTTTGTCATTGTTGGGTATTGTGTGTAGAATGATTAGGACAAAATGTATTTAATCTATTTTAGAATAAGCCTGTAAGCTAACAGAATGTGGGAAAGTGAAAGGGTCTGAATACTTTCCAAACGCACTGTAACAATCAGTCTACCTATTATAGGTCCTAAAATATTTCCCATATCAGTTAGCCATGCCAGAAAAGGCACTGCCCAGCAAATATGACAGGCAGCCATACAGTCATACAGAAAATGTGTTACACATGACTGATTTCTACAACCTCTGTGAAGCTTAAGAGTTTTGAACACATTTTTCATCTACCGCAATTTCAACAACTTGATATTTGTTCGTCAGGTGCATAAAAATGTGCTTTGCCTGTCTATTTCTCTCTCAGTCTCTCACTCTCTCTTTCACTTCTCCTCATCCCACCAATCTGATCTCCCAGAATGCACTCAGAGGGACGTCTCTCTCTCTTTTCTCAGATTAAGATGTGTATATCAGATCGATCAGAGAGAGAAAGGCCAAACATTGGGGCGGTCATCCAAAAATTACAGTGTAATGACCCAGACAGAAGTGCTTTCCCGAGTGCCACTGTTAATCCAATTGATTTGATCTTATTTTGGAGGCGATCATTGATCAAAGTGTCTCTGTTCAAATCAAATTAAAAGTGTCTAAACTCAATTTCAATCGCACCTGTCGCAACAGGTAACTCTCTACAAGTATAAAAGTAATCTGTATTTACTAGTGTCGTCTGTCAATTATGTTTTTCTCTACGTGAACGTGGCAGAAGCGGAACCACTTAAAATATTTTAATTGAGTTTGGTTTGGTATAGGAACATCCAAAATCTGTATTTTTAAAAAAGATTTTTGACAATGCTTATCACCTAGAATAGCACAGTATATGTCCATCTGAGACTTTGTCTTCAGGTCTGCTTCCCAAAACACACAAATAACTGTTGCAATGCCTGAAAGCTCTGGTCAGAGTAGCTGGGCTGTATCACCCATTATTACACACAGATTGTTTGTCTTTAAAATGGAATCTGGAAGTATTCCATGAATGCAACAAAGATGGGACTTTGAAAGAAAAAGCATTAAAAGGGTTACTGTTTAGTAGGCACACACATTCACATATAGAATGTCTATGATTGTTTGTTAGATGTTTTCATATTTGTTATCCACCACAGCAAACAGTGAATACAGACCACGAGAAGCATCTACTGAAATGAGGACAAGCTAAGTCAAGCACAAACTGTTCTACACTGATGTGAAAGTATATTGAAAGGACATTGGCCTTTTTTTGGGCAGCAAACTGCAGCTGTCAGAAATGGCTAAGTAGCCTGGTGGTGAAACGGACATTCTAACAAACGTTTACATCAGCACTGCAGAGTGTGTGTCATTCCCCTTTCGAGATATCCATGACGTGACCTTTTATTGTAGGCCCAGAAGTTGGTTGATGATTATCACAGTTACTACAGCTGTAGTAAATCGTTGTCGTCCACAATATAAGCCTAATCTATTTACCAACATATGTATGTAGCAGATATAATCGACAATGTCCTCATACCAGCAACACTATGTCTACTGTGACTTGTTACATTTTTACTCCTGAACTTATTTAGGTTTGCCATAACGAAGGGGTTGAATACTTATTGACTCAAGAAATTTTTGATTTTAATTAATTTGTGAACATTTCTTAAAAACATAATTCCACTTTGACATTATTGGGTATTGGGTGTATGCAAGTGACAAAATTCTCCATTTAAAATTCAGGCTGTAACACAACAAAATGTGGAAAGAAAACCATCGGGTGTGAATAGTTTCTGAAGGCTGGTTATAGGCAGACTTTCATATTAGACCTATACCTTAGTAGACCATATAGCAGAGTCATTGTTTTACAAGTCACAAGTAAGTCTCAAGTCTTAACACTCAAGTCTCAAGTCAAGACCGTCAAGTATCAAGTCAAGTCTCAAGTCCTAAATTTGAGTTTTGAGTCCTAAACAAGTCATAATGTGCCCTTCACCAAATGTATTACCATTTCATATTTTTAACAAGAGTAATAGTATATTACATTTACACAAATCATGAATGCTTTAAAAAATCTATATATTTATTACTTTTCAAATAAACATTATATTTCCATGGAAATACATGGGTAGCCATGAGAAATACTAGGATCACTATGGGGTGCAGTCGGGCGATGTAGGCTTGTACACAATCGCCCAACCTTAACACACACGGTGGGGTTACAGTAGGCTAACATATGTCAATGGTTTTAGGAACAGCAGTAACATCAGACAGGATTTAGGCTACCAACTGCCTAGCCAGTTGTAGCTCAATCGTGGGTGCAATGATCATGTTCCCACACTGACTGACTGTGTGGAGGCTCATTGATTTAACGTTAGCCTACATGATACACCAGTAAAGTAATAAAATATATAGCTGTCGGCTATATTAGCCACGACTTACCGTTCTTTGTGCAGCTTCAAATGTCGAACAAATTTGGAAATTGTTGCCTCTGTCTAATTTTCTTCCCGCATGTTTTGTAAGTTGCAATACATTTTTTGTTGATACAGCGAAGTCTTTATATCTGAAAATAATAATTTGGGATATCATCTTTCCAAGGGCTCCATCTGAATTCACCCGCCTACGTTCCTCTGCACTGCCACGCACAACTTTTTCCTCAGCTGGCACAATTTGATTGGCTGCTGCCCGATTCAAACTGTTAAATGAAGAGTTGATGCGCTGCACTTTTTTTTAATAGCATAATTTTTTATATTTGGGCTTGGGGAGGGTATCAAGTCAGGTCGAGTCATAAGGCTCATGTCCAAGTAAAGTCAAGGGTCATTGGTGTTAAAGTCAAAGTCGAGTTGTAAGTCATCATATTTGTGACTCGAGTCCAAGTCACGTGACTCGAGTCCAAGTCACGTGACTCGAGTCCAAGTCACGTGACTCGAGTCCAAGTCACGTGACTCGAGTCCAAGTCACGTGACTCGAGTCCAAGTCACGTGACTCGAGTCCACGTCACGTGACTCGAGTCCACGTCACGTGACTCGAGTCCACGTCACGTGACTCGAGTCCACGTCACGTGACTCGAGTCCAAGTCACGTGACTCGAGTCCAAGTCACGTGACTCGAGTCCAAGTCACGTGACTCGAGTCCAAGTCACGTGACTCGAGTCCAAGTCACGTGACTCGAGTCCACACCTCTGCCATACAGCCCATCTATCCTATTCAAAAAAGGACTGAAGAAAGAAACAGATCATTTGCTTCCATTTCAACATATTTATTAGTGAAACCAAAGTGTTGTAACATACATAAATTATATCAAAAATAAAACACTAAAACTTTTCAAATCAAAAGGCTATTGCACAGAAAAACGTGGAAACACTGGACAGCGTGTGGTTAATACATAAGATCAAGATCAGAATGATTGTTAATGCTCGACCCATAAATGAAATAAATAAGTAGTCTAGCCTACAATGCTCGACCCATAAATGAAATAAATAAGTAGCCTAGCCTACAATGCTCGACCCATAAATGAAATAAATAAGTAGCCTAGCCTACAATGCTCGACCCATAAATGAAATAAATAAGTAGCCTAGCCTACAATGCTCGACCCATAAATGAAATAAATAAGTAGCCTAGCCTACAATGCTCGACCCATAAATGAAATAAGTAGCCTAGCCTACAGAGCTAAAACAATCAGTTCGAATCAAAAGGCCTGATCAACATGACATCAGTGATGCAGCGACACGCCGAGTCCCCGGAACCGACATATTCAGAAGTCAACAGATGGTTTATTATTTCGTTTAAAAGCTCCGGATGAAGGCCCCCCAAAAAAACAATAAACACTTTTCAGTGAGAAAATAGAAATCCATTTTGGGTATAACGTTTAAACATTTTCAAAGGTGTAGCCTATGATGCGATACTCGTTATCATTTTAAGGAGAACCAAAACTACTTAACCTACATTTGAACATCAGCGCAGAAGTTTCGGGCGTCTTCCCAATTAGGTAACCTAGTTGTTGTTGTTGGCTGCTTGAAGAGAACTAGGGCCAACCACTCGCAGCCAATGCATTGTGGGAAAGTGTGCATCGAATCCTACTAGATGGACAGCCTACGGGAGTATAACATCCTGGCTTTTAAACCATACTCAATTTTCTAAACGTTACAATTGCATTTTCTTTTTTGGCCTTACGTGATTGCGTTGTTTCTCGCTATTCGTTGACTTCGGTAGCACGTCCCAATATCTAATTAATCAGCTGTTGTCAAAGCCAAAAATGAGTATGACATCCGAGCATTTAAAGTATACTCTATTTTCGAAATGTTGCATATTATTATCTTTCCACACTCTCAAAACGGCCTACTATTAGGATGCAAGTATGAGTTTTCAGACACAATTTAGATTAGATTTTTTTGTAGTTGTAAATACAGCATTTAAACTGCATATACTCCCTTACCTAATACTGGCTGATGAGTTTGTTCTTCTGCTAGTTAGCCATTATTTCAAGCCATGAAACTGTAGAAATGATGCATCATCATAAAAATAATTTGTTCATTTCTAATGCAGAATAATCTTTATACTCATTGAGATATATATATATATATATATATATATATACACATAGATTTGGAATCACTAGCCACTTTAGTAATGGAACACTAGTCACTTTAATAATGTTTAAATAATGTTTGCATTCTGCTTTACTCATCTCATATGTATATACTATATTCTACTCTACCATATTTTAGTCAATGCTCCTCCGACATTGCTCAATATTTATATATTTCTAAATGCCATTCTGTTACTTTTAGATTACTGTGTATTGTTGTGAACTGTTAGATACTATTGCACTGTTGGAACTAGGATCACAAGCATTTCGCTACACCAGCAATAACATCTGCTAAATATGTGTATGTGACCAAAACCATTTGATTTGATTTGATTGCACTGCAGCCAGGCTCAAATGACAAAATGTCAATAAACGACTAGCAATGTCTTGAAAGAAAAACCCATGAGAGGTCATTTTTGGCACACGAGCAACCAGAGCCCTTTTCAGCTGACTCATACCACTGCGTCTTAAGTGTTCTATGTAGTCAGTCAGTCAGTCTTTCTCAAACTTCCATTATCCTAGAATGACTGCTTTAGATTGCCCAGTTATCTCCATTCTAAATGTTTTAGCAAATCCATGAAATTGGGCCCTGCTGCAAATAGGTATAACACATGCAAGTAATAAGGAACTATGTGTATCTATACTGTAACTATCTGTCTAATGTAGCCAACCATGCAAATACAGTTTTTCCAAATACCACTTGGTGTACTGTGGGACCACAAATACATCTGGAAGAAGAACAACCAGATTCTATAAGCATCTTAAAAAGGACGCCAAGTGACATGTTCACAGAGACAAAATGTCTACGTTAGTGCCTCCGAGGCGTTCCCTCGAGCTAAAGAGATATTGATTTTGTGTCCACTGTTAATGTCGGGCGATTCTGACGCCCCACAGCATTGGAAACATCTGTGCGATTTGCTTGCAGTGGAGACGAGCGTGAGCAGCAGGCTTTGGACTAACGAAGAAGTGTGTTTGAGATGCACTAATAGTTCAGACACCTTTCACTGAGGATGGAGGGGTGGGGGTGGGGTGGGGGGGGGGAGACATTATGAAATTGCAATTTTGTCCCCCAGTTTTATAATTGGAATGTGATACAAAACGAGGCAACAGTGTGTTTTATGATCATGCAGATGACTCAGTCAGTTAGGCTATCTATATATATATATATATATATATATTCACCCCCCACACACTTCTAAAAACAAAAGTTGCGCCCCTGAGTTCAGATGTCAAGTTGACAGCCTTTCAAAGATGCTTCCATGTGTAGCAGAAATAAATCAAGTTCAGATAAAGTTTGACAATCAAAATTCATCATACTATTGACTCCCTTATACTTCTTCCTGAAATTCACATGTTTAGGGAAGATACTCTATGGCAACATGCTCTTCTGTGTGGTATAGTTGAAATAACTTCTAGATCAGGCTGTTCAATTGCAGTCCTGGAGGGCCGAAACACTTCTGTTTTTTGTTTTTTTACCCAGCCTGGTCTCATAGACTAGACGTAACACAGATGACGGAACATAGATAGACGTAACTTAAATGTAAATCCGAGGACATTCAAATTAGTATGACAGGTTACGTTTGGTATGTTTACATAACATAGATAGTTATTTAAAGGAAACCTTCAACATCAAGTTATCTTTTGGTATTTGTTTCATTAGTCCATTGTTGACATAGTCCCAAAATGTTTTGCTTGTCAACACTCAAGATATGTAACTTACATAATACATAAATCATCCCAGGTATGACGCAAAACGCAGCATCGTACAATACAAAACACAGCATCGTACGATACAAAACGCAGAATCGTACGATACAAAACACAGCATCGTATGATACAAAACGCAGCATCGTATGATACAAAACGCAGCATCATATGATACAAAACACAGCATCGTATGATACAAAACACAGCATCGTATGATACAAAACGCAGCATCATATGATACAAAGCACATCGTACAGGGATGATTTCTGTATTTTGAATGTTACACAACTTGAAAAGAGGGAATTGTATTGATTTATTGGCATCTCACTCGCTGACATCCCTTTTTATCATATGTCAGGTATTTCCCCACTTTTACAAGCGGCATGCTTGAGATATCCCCCGAATGCAATAGATTAGACATCTGGAGGGATGGCTCACAGGCTGATGGTTAAAGGTTGCGTGGTTTTATGGTTATTGGTTATCGGTTATGTCACTCAATCCAGAGGCAGTAAAGAGATTCCTAAGTGTGTTAGCTAAGACCCAAGCAGCAAATACGTCAAATGACATTGAATGGCATCAATCACTTTGTCTATTACGATTGTTTGAATTGCTGAAGAATCGTAAGGCACTATTCCTGCAGATGTCTTACTGATCAAGGAAAAATGTAGTTTAATCATCAAATTGAATCTGGAATTTAATGCTAACTGACTGATTACACATGCAGATGTAAAGTGATGTGTGACTGTCCTAATATGGATACCACACGGCTGCACACAATTCATGTCTGTGTGTCTACCGTTACCAGAGATCTGTATATAATGATGAGATGCTCATGTCTCCTCCCTAACAATGGGAGTCATTGTCCCAAAGGCAGGAAGACAGGTTGATAAGCTTAGGTTTAAAATAAGCCCATAGAAGCACAGACTAATTTTTGAAAGATTTTTGGCAAAAGTGAAAACTCTCGCTTCACATCTTCCTCTCTGCCTTTACTCTTGCTGTACAGATGTAGGATCTTAATTTGATCACCTTGTTGTTGTAGGAAATGTCCTGCACAACAGAAAATGCAAACTTCAAGGTTTAAAAAGGCTTCTAAAGTTTGTAATTTCCCCTTTAACATAGACTTGATTTGCGCCAATGAAAAATGTATCAACCCCAACAATTATAATCCACACAACAATTCAAATGTCTTATTGCTGCAGGATTATTTTTATTTCTGTGAGAAACTGGTCAAATTCAGATCCTATATCTGTAGGTCCATTTGCAGTTGTCGAAAGACAACAGCCACAGAGATTTCTTCAACAATTCCAGACCTTCAAGGTCACGAGAACAATACGGACACCTCCGATTTGTCCCTTGGTGGATAAAGATATCTGTCAACAAACCTGGTGAGTGGAAATAGGCCATCGTGGGCCGAGAATATGATTTTGGATTTCATACGACACACGAAATTCACACCATAAATGGAAAGTTAGCTCCAACGAGGGATCATAGCCTGGTGTCATGCTGTGAGCTAGATCTCCTGTATCTATTTTCTAGAATCGCAAACAAAAAGCAATGTGAAAATCATCTTCTTATCTCTGCACCTAATATAACACATTTTAGTGGATCAGAACAAAATGGATGGGAATGCCTCTGACTCGATCATGTGAAAAAAATGTATTACTTTTGTCAGATCCGTCTGAAACAGAGCAGTGATCTGGTTGCCCTTGAATGGTAACTCTGTGATGAAAGTGCCCTAAAATAGGCCTGCGTGAGTTCAGTGTTCTTTTGATTGGCAAAACACTGTCATTCAAGTCTATAAATATTGATTGAGATTGAGCAGAAGAGGTACATCCCTTTAGTGAGTGCTGTACAAAAAAAAGAACCTCATAAATTCTTTTCACGTTTGACAATTAACATATGAGAAAATTGGTTAAAGTCCAAAACTCTGAATTAATGTAGGGAGACCAGGCCAGCTGCTGCTCCCCTACCACCCAACCCCATTGAGGGATCACCATCACTGTCTGGCATTCATCTTTATTTACATGGGCGTCACATCACCCCCAATTCAACTCAAACCAACATACAGAGGTAGCGTGGAGAGAAATGTTGTTATAGAATGAAAAAAATGTTTGTTTTTTTCTATTGAAAGAAAGTCATCTGTGGAAATCCAGACACGCTTAAATAACTATAGGATTATATAAAAAGACTGGCAGTCCATCTGTGTAATGGCATGGTTTAATTCTACACGCCCTGACAGATATTGGATATGTAACAAAATGATAAATATATTATTACACAGTTTTATACAAAGAGCATGTTGTCCACTGTTGTTACATGCTCAAGTGAGGGAAAGGGTGTAGAACTGACCCCTATCTGGGATAATAACAGACAAAAAGAGTTAAACTGCTCAACCATTATATGACACAAACATGTAACTACACCCACAGATGGGCTATCCAAAGTTGGTTGCACACCAGCCCGGCTGAATCTAATTGCCGAAAGATGTTGGCTAGCTTGCTAGCAAGTCTCGGCTAATTCCAGACACAAGACCTGGTTAGACTGTTTCAAGTTATCAAGAATGGTGAGTGACTAACTGTGTACTGGTCCCTTTCAGTCGGTCATTCAGTATAACAGTCAACGACCAATCATATTCACCTGAAAACTGAAATCCCACCCAATGGGACAATGGATGCTGAGCCCACCCTCGGAAGCACTGCCTTCCTCGCTATAATACCAGGGCCTGTATTCATTTTCTAAATGATTTGATCTTCTGCTGGCCTGAAGTAAGAATGTGTCACGTAATTTACAAACTTTTCAAGCACACGAAGACTATGACAGTCGACTCTGATTTAGGCGTCTGTTAGTGGGGAGAGGGTACTAGTCCCCCCCTAGATGTTGCAAGTTTTTGGACTTGGTTTTTGTGTCTGCTAAAAGCTAACTACATTCTGCTCTGCTTGAGTACTGTAGCGAATGCTTCTTTGCTTGGGTAGGATTAAGAATAAGTGTCCAGTGGTAAGAGTAAGTTTAAAAAGGCTAACCAGCCAAGTTTGAACCTCAAACTGTGCCCTAGGATGCCAAGAGTGTGGAAAGCTGTCAACAAGGCAAAGGGTGGCTAGTTTAAAGAACCTCAAACTGTGCCCTAGGATGCCAAGAGTGTGGAAAGCTGTCAACAAGGCAAAGGGTGGCTAGTTTAAAGAACCTCAAACTGTGCCCTAGGATGCCAAGAGTGTGGAAAGCTGTCAACAAGGCAAAGGGTGGCTAGTTTAAAGAACCTCAAACTGTGCCCTAGGATGCCAAGAGTGTGGAAAGCTGTCAACAAGGCAAAGGGTGGCTAGTTTAAAGAACCTCAAACTGTGCCCTAGGATGCTAAGAGTGTGGAAAGCTGTCAACAAGGCAAAGGGTGGCTAGTTTAAAGAACCTCAAACTGTGCCCTAGGATGCCAAGAGTGTGGAAAGCTGTCAACAAGGCAAAGGGTGGCTAGTTTAAAGAACCTCAAACTGTGCCCTAGGATGCCAAGAGTGTGGAAAGCTGTCAACAAGGCAAAGGGTGGCTAGTTTAAAGAACCTCAAACTGTGCCCTAGGATGCCAAGAGTGTGGAAAGCTGTCAACAAGGCAAAGGGTGGCTAGTTTAAAGAACCTCAAACTGTGCCCTAGGATGCCAAGAGTGTGGAAAGCTGTCAACAAGGCAAAGGGTGGCTAGTTTAAAGAACCTCAAACTGTGCCCTAGGATGCCAAGAGTGTGGAAAGCTGTCAACAAGGCAAAGGGTGGCTAGTTTAAAGAACCTCAAACTGTGCCCTAGGATGCCAAGAGTGTGGAAAGCTGTCAACAAGGCAAAGGGTGGCTAGTTTAAAGAACCTCAAACTGTGCCCTAGGATGCCAAGAGTGTGGAAAGCTGTCAACAAGGCAAAGGGTGGCTAGTTTAAAGAACCTCAAACTGTGCCCTAGGATGCTAAGAGTGTGGAAAGCTGTCAACAAGGCAAAGGGTGGCTAGTTTAAAGAACCTCAAACTGTGCCCTAGGATGCCAAGAGTGTGGAAAGCTGTCAACAAGGCAAAGGGTGGCTAGTTTAAAGAACCTCAAACTGTGCCCTAGGATGCCAAGAGTGTGGAAAGCTGTCAACAAGGCAAAGGGTGGCTAGTTTAAAGAACCTCAAACTGTGCCCTAGGATGCCAAGAGTGTGGAAAGCTGTCAACAAGGCAAAGGGTGGCTAGTTTAAAGAACCTCAAACTGTGCCCTAGGATGCCAAGAGTGTGGAAAGCTGTCAACAAGGCAAAGGGTGGCTAGTTTAAAGAACCTCAAACTGTGCCCTAGGATGCCAAGAGTGTGGAAAGCTGTCAACAAGGCAAAGGGTGGCTAGTTTAAAGAACCTCAAACTGTGCCCTAGGATGCTAAGAGTGTGGAAAGCTGTCAACAAGGCAAAGGGTGGCTAGTTTAAAGAACCTCAAACTGTGCCCTAGGATGCTAAGAGTGTGGAAAGCTGTCAACAAGGCAAAGGGTGGCTAGTTTAAAGAACCTCAAACTGTGCCCTAGGATGCTAAGAGTGTGGAAAGCTGTCAACAAGGCAAAGGGTGGCTAGTTTAAAGAACCTCAAATATAACATCTATTTTGATTTGTTTAACACTTTTTATGGTTACTAGCAATTGGTATTTCAGAGTTTGTTTTACTATTATCCTACAATGTAGAAAATAGTCAAAATAAAGAAAAACCTAGAAACTTTTCACTATTACTGTACGTGGATAGGACCAAGGATATCCGCGTTTAGGATCAGCTTTTGTTTCGCTAATCCAGCTCGGGGAAGGGTGCTTTCTGAGCAGTGTCTTACTCATTTCTCCCTGGCGTATGACAGCAAAGGACAAGGGTTTCCAACAAGTCAATTTGTCAAATTTCTTCCCTGCTAGAGCTGCCCAGGTCCACTTTAAGTGCTGTTATTGTGAAGTGGAAATGTCTAGGAGCAACAACGTCTCAGGCATGAAGTGGTAGGCCACACAAGCTCACAGAACGGGACCGCAGAGTGCTGAAGCGAGTACAAATCCTCAGTCTTGGTTGCAACACTCACTACCAAGATTCAGACTGCCTCTGGAAGCAATGTCAGCACAAGAACTCTTCGTCATTGAGTTTCATGAAATGGGTTTCTATGGCTGAGCAGCTGCACACAAGCCTAAAATCACCATGCGCAATGCCAAGTGTCGGCTGAGGTGGTGTATGACAATGCCCCCGTGCACAAAGCAAGGTCCATATAGAAATGGTTTGTCAAGATCGGTGTGGAAGAACTTGACTAGCCTCCACAGAGTCCTGACCTCAACCCCATCGAACATCTTTGGAATGAATTGGAACGCCGACTGCGAGCCAGGCCTAAATCGCTGAACATCAGTGCTTGACCTCTGCCGTGGGGACTTGCTTCCATTCAGCCACAAGAACATACTGTACATTTTACAACATCTAGTGGAAAATCCTTCCCAGAAGAGTTGAGGCTGTTATATTGTAATCAATGGAGGAGTTGGTTCCCCCTTTGCTGCTATAACAGCCTCATGCCCATGATTTTGGAATTTTCAACGAGCGGATGTCCACATACTTCTGGCCATGTAGTGTATTTGGGCTGCAGTTGCAGCGTGTCAGTGCGCATAGCCAAGTTGCAGCAGGTTCTGGTCATCTATATGGGGTACTGACAGTTCAGGGCCTCATGAGGCTAAGACATGGTGCCCAGGTGGTTTCCATGTAGCTGACGACCCTCCCAACTCCGCCCACCTGCATCCTTATAAGGAAACAAGAACAAAGAGAGAATAGTAGTTTTATTCATAGCTGTACGTTTTAGCAGAGTGAAAGTACAAACGCTTCCCACGTTCAAACATACACACACACAAGAGACACCCACATCAAAGCACGCCTCCAAAACACACATCTCGTTCTAGGTCGCATTTCCTGAAGAGGATAATTAAAGGAGGGCTGAACGGTTTCAATTACAGATTGTGCACCAATATTACATTTTAAATTCCTGTTTTATTAAATTAAGTGCTCTTTAATATGTACCACATGGAGAATTCAATATATCATTTTTTTTTCAATGAGATGCAAAATATGCCAAATTTCTGCATTTTGACATGTCCCTCCGTGCACCCTTTGACTTCTAGGAAGATTTTAACCCACCTAACCCCCAACATTTCTCAAAGTTGTCACCATCACAGTTATTTTGTTGCTTTGACAAAGTCATTTTAAGGCCAACCCTGTTACGTGAATTGAAAAATGTAACATCTAATAGTCAAATCACAGTGTAAAAGCCGGTGAGCTGCTTCTACTCTCTTATGCCATTTTCTGTTGTTTTGAGCGGGTGGAGAATAACAAGTCAACCCTGTTACTCATAGACAGACAGGCTAGAAATGGTTTTTGTGAAGCTTCAATTGCTCCTCCCTGTTGCGTACAACAAGCTTCCATTTCCCCCGTCATGAAGGGATTTATGGCTGATTTAAGATGAAAACGTCAACCCTGTTACGGTCAACCCTGTTACGGTCAACCCTGTTACGGTCAACTCTGTTACGGTCAACCCTGTTACGGTCAACTCTGTTACGGTCAACCCTGTTACGGTCAACCCTGTTACGGTCAACCCTGTTACGGTCAACTCTGTTACGGTCAACTCTGTTACGGTCAACCCTGTTACTTTATTTGGCACTTAATAGGGATTTACTATAGTCAATTTTTATTTAACCTTGAGATTGGAAAATTTGTTTTTAATTGAGTTGGAAATTACCTATTTATAATGTAAAAAGTATGTGAAATCATGCGTTTTTTTTTACCAAGTTACATTTCTCAAAGGACACCGAATTTGTGGAATGACCCAAATACTAATGACATTTTTCCCAATAATGACAGATGGAAAACGTCATTGACTTCTGAACATGTGGAAAGCATATCGTGGCTATTGTTCCCCATGCTGTGTTTGCTGTAAAAGCATTGCAAGTAAGACGTTCATCCATGCAACACCAAAATCAATTCCTCTCGAATTACCTTCCAATATCGACAACCTCTCTGGGCGCTGAGCAGATGCAGCAATGGCAATTTGTATATGTGTTATTTTTAGCACTCCACAAGATTGAGTGAGGACTTGGAAAGATACGTGTTCAAATTAGGACAGGACGCCTGTCCTAATATGGACCCCGTACAGAGAGAGGCACAGTTTATGGCTTGATGAGTAGCAAGGTCAGAGTATTCTCATAGCCACTCTTCTTTGTCTAATGCTGGTATAAAACACTTTGAGTCAGCACTGACAGTTGACATAATCTCTATTACTAAACATGATTTATTGTTTGTTTTTTAAAAACTGAAAACGTATTGGGTCTTCCGTTCTACCACTTTTGTTGTTTTGCCCTTGTGGCATTTTATCATTATGCATTTTTGATTCTTTCCACTTAGGCAGCGTAATGCATCTCCCTAGCACTTTAAGGTTTATAAAATACTATAAATGTCTTGGCTAATGTGTTTCTCTGGGTTTGCGGTTCTCTGGCATAATGTCTCAAAGGGCAGAGGATATTGTCTGGACAGAGATGAAAGCGCCATAGAATGTGAGGCTTTCAGCAAGAGAACATACCACATGGCTCTAAAAGCATTGTCAGAGGCTCGTGCCCTCCTAGAATCAATATTTGAAATGTAAGGTTATCCACTATTCAGGAAATTAGTGCTGCTCAATTTCTGGGATCCTTGTAAGCTATAGTCAATGTCGAGAAAGTATTGTAATTGAATAGTGACATAAATTACAGCTTGGCTTTTGAAGATTTAATGTCAATTTGAGAATTGGACAAGGACCAAATCCATCACTCGTGCACAGCAGAGACATATGTATATTGAGCATATGAAGATTTTGACTCATATTATATCCATCTGTTATTTTACCAGGTAAGTTGACTGAGAACACGTTCTCATTTGCAGCAACGACCTGAGGAATAGTTCCAGGGGAGAGGAGGGGGATTAATGAGCCACTTGTAAACTGGGGATTATTAGGTGACTGATGGTTTGAGGGCAAGATTGGAATTTAGCCAGGACACCGAGGTTAACACCCATAATCTTACGATAAGTGCCATGGGATCTTTAATGACCTCAGAGAGTCAGGACACCCGTTTAACGTCCCATCCGAAAGACTGCAACCTACACTGCCCTGGGGCATTGGGATATTTTTTTTAGACCAGAGGAAAGAGTGCCTCCTACTGGTCTCCCATCCAGGAACTGACCAGGACCAACCCTGCTTAGCTTCAGAAGCAAGCCAGCAGTGGTATGCTGCTGGTGTATATCAAATCAAATTTATTTATATAGCCCTTCGTACATCAGCTGATATCTCAAAGTGCTATACAGAAACCCAGCCTAAAACCCCAAACAGCAAGCAATGCAGGTGTAGAAGCACGGGGGCTAGGAAAAACTCCCTAGAAAGGCCAAAACCTAGGAAGAAACCTAGAGAGGAAGCAGGCTATGTGGGGTGGCCAGTCCTCTTCTGGCTGTGCCGGGTGGAGATTATAACAGAACATGGCCAAGATGTTCAAATGTTCATAAATGACCAGCATAGTCAAATAATAATCACAGGCAGAACAGTTGAAACTGGAGCAGCAGCACGGCCAGGTGGACTGGGGACAGCAAGGAGTCATCATGTCAGGTAGTCCTGAGGCATGGTCCTAGGGCTCAGGTCCTCGAGAGAGAGAGAAAGAAAACTCACACGAGAGTGCTCTGAAATCAGAATAAATAGCCAGAATGAATTTGCGAACACAAGATGTATGCTAACTGGATAACTGTCATTCAAGTTCTTGCTAGCTAACCAAATGACGCCTGAATCCCTAGCTGTGTAAAGCTACCGAAAAACGATATGAGGGGAACAAGTCAGTCACTCAACCACTCCTCAAATGACATGACATCCTCCTAGCAGCTAGCTAGCTAAATGTTAGGCCTCATGTTTTTAGGTTGCTACATAAATAGATACGCTAGACTATTAGCCACGTTTTGACTGACTTGTGATCATTGCTTTTGCTAGTTTGACTGTATTGACATTCCCAGCCTGAGTTACATTTGTCAGTTTTTGTCCAGAATATTGTGTAAAAGAAACTGAAAGAGTGCCTCCTTAATGGAAGCAGAAAACAATGTACCAGGCCAGCTGTGATTTACAACCTGATAGCAACATTTGTTGGGATTACCAAGAAATGTATTGGTGAATTATATTAATCATGCATTGAACTACATCCATCTATTCTGCCAAAAATGCCTTATGTACATCATGGAACTCTGAGTCAAATAGAACCTATTTTTAAAACCTCTTACACAGTCGGTTTTATAGTATAAACTGCAAATGTAATATGTTTTGCTGATATTATGGTTGTCTGTTTCAAATCTGCAAAGTAGTTCAAATGCTGTCAGCTCCACTTTAAACTTTAGGTCACTTTGTGTGCTAAATGTGAAATGTTTTTTTTTGCAATTAGAAGTAATAGATGTACATTTCGATTGGGAAATGCGTAATAGTTGTGTTTTTGTATTTTTTATGATTGGGTCGTACTGGCTTATTACTGTATGTCCGAGTTCATGGACTGCTTATCCTTTACCATCATGTTGTGTGTGACTGCTGTCTTTCCATCGGCTCTATGCAGTGGTGTATTGGTGCCTGGAGAACTGGGTATACTCTAATTCTGCCTGAAAGTTCCCAAACGGCCCGCCTAGCGAAGGAAAGATCCTATGTTTTTATGTGTTTAAAAAAATACAAAAATGTCCACAACAAAGCTTAAACCACATCAATGTAATTGGGTGGGCCTGTCAGGGCCTGGCTCCCCAGTGGGTGGGCCTCTGTTGGGCGATTAGGCCTGGCTCATAGTTGAAGTTCCAATTTATTGCAAAGGTTTTCGATGAAGTTGAGGTCAGGGCTCTGTGCAGGCCAGTCAAGTTCTTCCACAACAATCTCGACAAACCATTTCTGTATGGACATTGCTTTGTGCACGGGGGCATTATCATGCTAAAACAGGAAGTGCCTTCCCCAAACTGTTGCCACAATGCTTGAAACACAGAATCGTTTAGAATGTTATTGTATCCCGTAGCATGTAGATTTCCCTTCACTGGAACTATTAAGTTCTCCAGAGAACATGATTCCACTGCTCCAGAGTCCAATGGCGGCGAGCTTTACACCAATCCAGCCGACACTTGTTATTGCGCATGGTGATCTTAGGCTTGTGTGCGGCTGCTCAGCCATGGAATCCCATTTCATGAAGTTCCCTACGACCAGTTCTTGTGCCGACATTGCTTCCAGAGGCAGTTTGGAACTCTGTAGTAAGTGTTGCAACCGAGGACAGACGATTTTTACGCGCTTCAGCACTCGGCGGTCCCATTCTGTGAGCTTGTGTGGCCTACCATTTCACGGCTGAGCCGTTGTTGCTCCTAGACTTTTCCACTTCAGAACAACAGCGCTTACAATTGACCTGGGGCGGCTCTAGCAGGGCAGAAATTTTACGAACTGACTTGTTGGAAAGGTGGCATCCTATGACGGTGCTATGTTGTAAGTCACTGAGCTCTTCAGTACGGGCCGTTCTACTGCCAATGTTTGTCTATGGAGATTGCATGGCTTTGTGTTCATTTTTTTTTATACACCTTTCAGCAATTTGAAGGCGTGTCCACATACTTAAGCCATGTAGTGTACTCGCCACTGCTTTTAACTCAGAAACAAGTGTGGAATAATGCAGAAGGCAATCACATTGTGTTGCTACATCACATAACTTTTCCCCACCCTCTGGTGGACATAGGAAAAAGAGATGTTGTATAATAAATGTCACTCTAGGTATGGTGAACAATACATTACGTTTTGGTAACCTCTCTGCACTTTCCAAAACGGGACGCAAGGTCTGAGCGATAAATAATCCTCGTCCACCTGGCTGTAGTCTCTCCAGTAAGGCCATAGTTCAGTCCCCCTCCTGCCAAGTGGCTGCCTTGTCAGCATTCCTCCAGGGCCATCATGGTCACATGCTGACACACTGAGGAGCAATCTCCCTGATTAAGAGGCACGCTATATGACAGTAACAATGGGGAAATTCATCAGATAACCTCTGACTGAGGAAAAAAATCTAACTCCCATGCAAAGTTTTTCCAATCGGCATATACACTGAGTGGACAAAACATTAAGAACACCTGCTCTTTCCATGACAGACTGACCAGGTGAAAGCTATGATCCTTACTGATTTCACTTGTTAAACTCACTTCAAATCAGTGTAGATAAAGGGGAGGAGACAGGTTAACAAGGATTTTTAAGCATTGAGACAAAGATTGTGTATGTTTGCCATTCAGAGGGTGAATGGACAAGACAAAATATTTAAGTGCCTTTGAACGGGGTATGGTAGTAGGTGCCAGGCGCACCAATGTCAACAACTGCAACACTGCTGGGGTTTTCGACTCTCAACAGTTTCCCGTGTGTATCAAGAATGGTCCATCATCCAATGGACATCCAGCCAACTTGACACAACTGTGGGAAGCATTGCAGTCAAAATGGGCCAGCATCCCTATTGAATGCTTTCGACACCTTGTAGAGTCCATGCACCGATCAATTGAGGCTGTTCTGAGGGTAAAACGGGGTGTACAACTAAATATTAATCTACAGTAAATTCTTAACAGACTGTAAGCAAATAGTGCATTTGTCTTTTATACTGATAAGTTCAAACAGGTGCCATTAATACAGGTAACGAGTGGAGGACAAAGAAGATTTTACAGGTGTGTGAGAGCCAGAAATCTTTCTTGTTTGTAGGTGACCAAATACTTATTTTCCACCATAATTTGCAAATAAATTCCTTAAAAATCCTACAATGTGATTTTCTGGATTTTTTTTTTCATTTTGTCTGTCATAGTTGAAGTGTACATATGATGAAAATTACAGGCCTCTCTCATCTTTTTAAGTGGGAGAACTTGCACAATTGGTGGCTGACTAAATACTTTTTTGCCCCACTGTATATCATTATACTTCCATTCATTTGTATGGGTGACCTTCAGACGAGTCCTGTGACACTTGTGGGAGTCGTAAAGCAAAACAGAAAAAAACATTGTGTTCGTAAGCGTTTGCCTCTTTCCACAGTGAGTCATATTAGTTTGTAGCCCAAACGGTTCGGACTCTACAAACAGAAGTTGGCACATCAGCCTTACTGACATCCCATGAGGCTTGTGGGGGGGAGCAAAAGGAGAGCAAAAGGAGAACACCATCGTGTTTGTGAGAGTCTCATCTTTCCATAGTTTGTAGGCAAAACCATCCGGATGCAACAGAGGTCTTCTTGAGAAGACCGATTTTCGGGATGATTTATTTCACCTTTATTTAACCAGGTAGGCTAGTTGAGAACAAGTTCCATTTACAACTGCGACCTGGCTGTCTCATGTTCAGACAAACACCGCTGTAGCTCGGCCACCTTCCACCGCAGATGCAAAAGGCCGACATCGGCGGATGGGTGGATTGAGACACAGCCCATACAGTGACCCCAGCCCCGAGTCTGACTCAAGGCCATCGCAAGTTCAGGTTGAAGGTAAGGATACAGCGTATCAATTTCATCAAATTAATATTTATTTATCATGATATTCGAAAACAAATTGTTTCACATAAGTAACAAATAAGTAACTGTAGGCTAATAACGAATCAAATAACTTGACAAGGCATTGAGACACATTAAAAATGTCTGTTGCAGAGTAACTAGCAGAGATCCAGTGCCAGTGCCACCCAGGGGGAGTCAACTCATGCCAGTGCCACCCAGGGGGAGTCAACTCATGCCAGTGCCACCCAGGGGGAGTCAACTCATGCCAGTGCCACCCAGGGGGAGTCAACTCATGCCAGTGCCACCCAGGGGCCATGCCAGTGCCACCCAGGGGCAGTCAACTCATGCCAGTGCCACCCCAGTCAACTCATGCCAGTGCCACCCAGGGGAGTCACTCATGCCAGTGCCACCCAGGGGCAGTCAACTCATGCCAGTGCCACCCAGTCAACTCATGCCAGTGCCACCCAGGGGCAGTCAACTCATGCCAGTGCCACCCAGTCAACTCATGGGGCAGTCAACTCATGCCAGTGCCACCCAGGGGCAGTCAACTCATGCCAGTGCCACCCAGGGGCACCCAGTGCAGTCACCCAGGGGAGTCAACTCATGCCAGTGCCACCCAGGGGCAGTCAACTCATGCCAGTGCCACCCAGGGGCAGTCAACTCATGCCAGTGCCATGCCAGTGCCACCCAGGGGCCCAGTGCCACCCAGGGGCAGTCAACTCATGCCAGTGCCACCCAGGGGCAGTCAACTCATGCCAGTGCCACCCAGGGGCAGTCAACTCATGCCAGTGCCACCCAGGGGGAGTCAACTCATGCCAGTGCCACCCAGGGGGAGTCAACTCATGCCAGTGCCACCCAGGGGCAGTCAACTCATGCCAGTGCCACCCAGGGGGAGTCAACTCATGCCAGTGCCACCCAGGGGCAGTCAACTCATGCCAGTGCCACATCAAGTAGGGAGCCAAGGGTGTTGACTGACACGGTCCTGAAAAAAACAAGATGACATCAATAACTCCATCCTCGAAAAGAACAATAAATTGAATGTGATTTGCATTCCATTAAATAACACAAAGGATTCGCTAAAGAAACATGGTCACATGTGAAAATCAAATGTTCTCTTGGATGAATAAATTATCTAAACTACAATCAAGTGTGCACTTTTAAATTAATTCCTTACTTTACAGAATTAAATGATATGCTAAATGGCCTTGCGGCCAATGTATTGCCTTTTTCAGGTCGATATTGCAATGTGCCACCATCAGAAGACAAGCACATTCACAGATCGATTTGTAACGCTAGTCATCAGTTTAGTTTTAGCGGATAACCTCTCTTCTACAAAAATAAACAATTGTGACAATTCAAGTTGCTTTAGCAATGGCAAATACATTTCAAATGTGTAGGCAACACTCACCAATAAGCCATCGCCAAGCGCTCCAACCTGCAGGCGAAGGCCAACATTGCTGTTCGGCAGAATGAACAAGTTGTGTGTTCCACCTGGCCACCACATTCAGCAGCATCACATTTTGGATGCCACTATTGATTTTGCTGGTGATTGCATCCAAAACAGTATCAATCGGCTCATCAAGGGTTGTGCTACAAATACAAGGAAACAATTTAAATGATTCATTTCACAATTTAACACATTTTCAACATATATTAATTCCCATTCTACCTTATTCCACCACTTGGCACTGTGCGTAGGCCTATGGTTATGACTGTGCTGTAAAATGTACATTTACGCACACTCATATTTTATAAATCTCACATTTTGCATGGAAATGAACCAACGCATGGTTTACGCACAGATTTCTGCCTTTCTGATAAATGAGGCCCCAGATATGTCTAGCTTAAACTGACTGATTTTAATGGGGATTTGTTTTTATTTTGTCACTTAGATTGACGCGCAGGTTGCGTCAATAGACTCTTCAGCCTTAATATGAACTCATGCAGAATTAAGCATTTCTTGTAGTAAAAGGCTACACCAAATGTAGGCTAGATTTTTGACTCGGGACAGGAGTTCTCATCATCTTGAGAGAATTGTGAATGAGCAGTTCATAACTATCTGTAGAGGTGCCATCTTTATCAGCATCATACAAGCTGATAGTAGCCTAGGCTATTTGACCATAACATATGGATCCAAGCCAAACTGAAATCTTGTTTTCACAGCTTTCTATTTCCTTATAACTGGTCAAACTGAATGTTTGGAAATTTTGCAAAAATGTTTACCTTTTTAGGTCTTTGCTCTATGAAAGAAGCAAAAAGAGGACAGGGAAAACATTGCAATGTCAGCTAGATTGAAGCAATCATTCTATTGATTTATAACATTATTCTGCTGTGCAAGGGTGTATTTAGTCTTTTAGGACAACATATAGGCCTTTATGAAGCTGCATGTATCTAATTATAGACATGTTGACAAAAAAGTAGTCTACTGAAATGTCAGAAATTATAAAACAGAAACATATCTAAATCAGGCAACAAAACAAACAAAAACCTGCACCCCTTCAAATCCTTCTCCTGACTAGCATACAGCGCATTTTCTATATTAGCGGGTTAGTCGGGTACAGACCTCAGATTTTCACTTAATCATGTATAGTTACGGGTGGTTACCGGTGGGTTATTAGCAATTGCATGCAGGCACCAGTGAACAAACATCTGACCTGAGCACCACTAGTGGTTACTAAAATCTGATTTTAAACCTAACCACACTGCTAACCCAAATTGGTATAGCCAATTTTTACTTTGCAGCCAGCCTATTATTTCCTGGGATTGGTATTTAAAACATGCTACCCTGGATTTATTTTAAAGCAAGCTTGTTCCTCCAAGTTTGTCCCTTTTCAGTGCAAATCTGTCCCTTTTCAGTGCAAATCTGTTTGTCCTCTCTCTGAAGAAGCAGTGTATTAATCTGACTACAAAAGAAAAATGGAGTTACCATTTGTTGATGTAGGAAGATGAATTATTGGCTCATTTTCTAATTTCGTCTGAACCATAGGTGGGGGTTGTCCTCCTGCCACAGTAAGGTTGTCCTCCAGCCACAGTCCAGCCACAGTCAGGTTGTCCTCCAGCCACAGTCAGGTTGTCCTCCAGCCACAGTCAAAGTGAAAAACATTCCAGGGAGGCAGTAATGATTAATTTAGCTACCTGATACCTGACTTCATGGAGCAGCGCTTGGTTAGCGATTTGTTTGCAATTGAGATGAGTTAGGAGCAGTGTGAATACCAGGAGCTACTACTCACTAATGACACCGTGAGAGACCTAGTTTTTCTTCATAATTATTGTTGGTAAAGTATGCAGTGTGACAAATGCATTAATCCTATAGTTAGAGAGTAATCACACTGCGTCTACCTGTCTCCAGTCTCCTCCTGAATGTACCACATCAACACTATTGCAAGTCGGTTGATGTCTAGAAATCCTTCCCTGTTCCTTAATTTTTTTTTTTTAAAGATATATATTTTTTTTCTGGGTTTTCGCAATTATTGAGACACATGAGAGGGAGAGAGCAGTGCGGACTGCCGTAGCCGTGTTCTTTCATTAGTATGGGACATAAAACAGTGATGCAATCTGAAGTGGACTGCCGAGTTGCACACCAATTCTGTGAAATAAAATGTCCATTAGTGTCTTTACATGATCTGTAGCTATATTGAATCAAATGAAACGTATTGCATTTTAAAATAGGTTTAGCTGAGAAAAATGGAAGACACTGAAAAAAAAATGGTCCAGGTGGAGTATGGTCTATCATTAAAAGTAGTTACATGTATCTGTGTAGTAACCTAGTAACCCTGTAATTACTCCATTAACAAATTAACACATCATTCATATATTCTTCCTGTGTGTCTACCTGGTTAATGCATATCCAACAGTAACAGCTCCCATTGAAGATACAACCAGTGTATGTATTTTCCTCCAATCCAAACCACTTATTTACACAGTCTGTTTAAGTTAATGGAACTTTGTAACCTATGGCCACCTGTTAGTCTTGAAGATGCAATTGGCCAGTTGCACTGACATTGAACAGTTCTCTCTGTGTCATAACAAAACATATTCCATGTAAGAAGCTGTGCATTGTTGCATATTACATCATAAATGTCTCGTTTCAGGAAACTAGACGTATGTCGTACGTCATTACTTTACAGGAGAAAGAATTGAATACAATTCGTTTTTTAAAATCAAAATATGTTTGTTTTTTTGTTGCAGAAATGCCTTCTGGAACGTTTGAATATTCATGTGTTTTAATATCAAACTTGTATTCCATCAGTAAATACAAATAAAATTGTTAAATTACAAGCCTAGTTGGTTTAGCCACGGAAAAAGTCAGGAACCTTCCCGCTAGTCATGATTGGCTGATAATGTATGGGCTGGACATGCCGGGAGATGAGTTTTGATTGGTCTCCCATGTAGCATGCTTCTGTCTATAACGTGAGCTGCTGAGTATGTGTTGAATGTCCTTTCTACCATGCCGTTTTTGAAAGATTTAACGTTAGCCGTCGAGAACTACAAAAGTTTTGCTACTTTTCTCAACAACATTGATGCCCTGAATCTAGCAGGCGCTATCAACAGATCAGTTGGGAAAAGTGATGGGCTACTTTCTGCACACGCCACGGTCCGTGTGAACCGGAGTGACTTGACACAACGCTGGCCAAACAAGATGTAGCTGCTAATAAAACAGAGGTAAACGGTTTCAGTCTGCCGTGACGCGTTCATCCATGTATATGGGTAAGAGTCTAGCTACATTTCCAGATATTATACGTTTCTAATTTAGTCAGAAAGTCATTTTTTTCATTGTAAGTTAAAAGTGTACTGTTCCGCTAGGTAGCGAGCGTTAACTTGCTGGCTCGCTAGCTGACGTTACGTGTGATCTGTGTAGTAATGTTATTCTAATCAGAAATCCACTTGCATTACCAGTTATAACCTAATGTTAGCTAGCGAACATTGAACCTAGTTGGTTCTCTTTAACTACCTGCAAATTCATACTACAGAGATGACAATGTTTGTATTGGTAGTAGTATGAGTTGGGATTATGCCGGTTCATTGTTTGGCTAGGTAACTATATGCCTAAACAAAATACTGATTATATGACCCATCAAGTTAGCCAGGTGTGTCTGGGGGTGATTACAGTCATCTATTGTTTTTCATGAAAATGTGTAAATGTCTGGACAGTAGTTAAACAGGTCAACATTCACAAAGCTGCGGGGCCAGATGGATTACCAGGACGTGTACTCAAAGCATGCGCGGACCAACTGGCAAGTGTCTTCACTGACATTTTCAACCTCTCCCTGACAGTCTCTAATACCTACATGTTTCAAGCAGACATCCGTAGTCACTGTGCCCAAAAAAGCGAAGGTAATCTGCTGAAATTACTTCTTTCCCGTAGCACTCACGTGGGCTGCGATGAAGTGCTTTGAAAGGCTGGTCATTGCTCAAATCAATACCATCATCCCGGAAACACTAGACTAACTCCAATTCGCATACCACCCCAACAGATCCACAGATGATGCAATCTCAATTGCACACCACACTGCCCTTTCCCACCAGGACAAAAGGAACCCCTATGTGAGAATGCTGTTCATCAACTACAGCTCAGCGTTCAACAACAGTGCCCACAAAGCTCACCACTAAGCTAAGGACCCAGTAAATAAACATTTCCCTCTGCAACTGGATCCTGGACTTCCTGACAAGCCGCCCCCAGGTGGTAAGGGTAGGCAACAACACATCTACCACGCTGATCCTCAAGACAGGGGGCGCCCCCACGGTCAAAGCTTCCTGCCATCCTGGACCTATATACTAGACGGTGTCAGAGGAAGGACCCAAAAATTGTCAAAGATTCCAGTCACCCAAGTCGTAGACGGTTCTCTCTGCTACCGCACGGCAAGCGGTACCAGAGCGCCAAGTCTTGGTCCAAGAGGCTTTCAAAACAGCTTCTACCCCCAAGCCATAAGACTCCTAAACATCTAATCAAATGGCTTCCCAGACTATTGCATTGCCCCCCCCCCCTCTTTTACGCTGCTGCTACTCTGTTATTATCAATGCATAGTCACTTTAATTAACTCTACCTACATGCACATTTTACCTTAACTTCTCATGACTCTCAAACCCACATGCGGGAGCGTAACGTAGCCTCAAACTAATTAGCATAACGCAGCGGACATAAATCTTCCTAGAAAATCTTCCTATTCATGAAAATCACAAATGAAATATATTGAGAGACAGCTCAGCCTTTTGTTAATCACACTGTCATCTCAGATTTTCAAAATATGCTTTACAGCCAACGCTAGACAAGCATTTGTGTAAGTTTATCATGGCATAATGCTATGGCTAGGCTCTGCTACCAGCAGGCAACATTTTCATGAAAATAAGAAAAGCAATCAAATGAAATAATTTACCTTTGAAGAACTTCGGATGTTTTCACTCAGGAGACTCCCAGTTAGATAGCAAATGTTCCTTTTTTCCCAAAATATTATTTTTGTAGGCGAAATAGCTCCGTTTGTGCTTCACGTTTGGCTGAGAAATCGACCGGAAAGTGCAGTCACTACAACACCAAACTTTTTTCCAAATTAGCTTCATAATATCGACAGAAACATGGCAAACGTTGTTTAGAATTAATCCTCAAGGGGTTTTTCACATATCTATTCGATAAAATATCCGTCGGGACAATTGGTTTCTCATAAGAAGCGATTGGAAAAATGGCTACTTGTGTACTTTACGCAAGATTTTCTGCGGGAGCCGTTTACGGCTATTCTTCAACATAAATGCATAAAAAGACGTCACAATGCTGTAGACACCTTGGGGAATACGTAGAAAACGTAAGCTCATTCGTAGTCATTGGCATGAGGCGGTTTCAAAAAATGCGGCACTTCCAGATTGGATTTTTATCTGGGTTTCGCCTGTAACATCAGTTCTGTTGCACTCACAGACAATATCTTTGCAGTTTTGGAAACGTCAGAGTGTTTTCTATCCAAAGCTGTCAATTATTTGCATAGTCAAGCATCTTATAGTGACAAAATATCTTGTTTAAAACGGGAAACGTTTTTTATCCAAAAATGAAAAATACTGCCCCTAGAGTCGCAATAGGTTCCTGACTAACCGCACATTGACTCTATACCAGTACCCCCTGTATAAAGCCTCCACATTGACTCTGTACCAGTACCCCCTGAATATAGCCTCCACATTGACTCTGTACCAGTACCCCCGGTATATAGCCTCCACATTGACTCTGTACCAGTACCCCCTGTATATAGCCTCCACATTGACTCTGTACCAGTACCCCCTGTATATAGCCTCCACATTGACTCTGTACAGATACCCCCTGTATAAAGCCTCTATTGTTATTTTACTGCTGCCATTTAATTATTTGTTACTTTTATTTGTTTTTGTATTTCTGTTTTTCTTAAAACTGCATTGTTAAGGGCTTGTAAGTCATCGTTTCACTGTAAAGTCTACACATGTTGTATTTGGCGCATGTGACAAATACAATTTTATTTGATTTAAAGACAAGTACACTGAATATAGACTACCAAACACCAATTTAGACCCAATCTTCAAAGTAAGTTACTAGATAAAACATTTATTTCAGTCTGTGGTACCTGGGCCTAAGAGGACGAATTCCCCAAATTAGCTACAGCAACAGTGCCCTCTGCCTCATAGCCATGTTGCTCTTCCTAATGACCTCAACAAAATAAAAAGAACAACAAAACACCAAAAAAGTAGGAGCTGAGAGCAGCAGTCCGTAAAATAGAATGGCTTCACTCTCCAGAGAGTTTCTCAGCAGAGGTGAGCAGCTGCATTAAAAATGTATTGGCCAAAACTTCTGCTGTCTCAGAATAGTTGTGTTTCTCACCTACAGCGGTGTCAAGGGAATGGACGATTTAATGTTTTAACATCATTGATTTCTTGCCAAAGTTTTTTTGGGGGAAAAAAACATCATGGTACTTACCGTATATCGAGCTGGGTCTGTTTTCCAATAAGGAGTTTTATCAACAGGAGGAGGTGCAGACCTAACCAATGCCCGATTCAATTCAAATTTACAGTGAATTGGTGGAAGAAGAGCTATTAGATTTGACTGGCATTCAATCAAACCTGTACTACCTGTCAATACCAAACAGGAGCTGAACTGCAGAGTAATTTTATAGTTCAGTATGTATGACTTTCACCTTTACATGCAAATGCAGCCTTTTTCTTAAATAATATACATTTGTGGTTTACAGAAAAGGGAACTAACAAATGAGTCACTGACAACCGAAACGGAAGGGGTTTCAAACGGATTCTGAAAGACACCCATGGGGGATGTCCACTGGATGTTGGCAAAGCAACTACACTAAACCAAAATATAAAGACAACATGTAAAGTGTTGGTCCCATGAGCTGAAATAAAATATCCCAGAAACGTTCCATACACACAAAATGCTTATTTCTCTCAAAATGTGTACACAAATTTGTTTACATCCCTGTTAGTGAGTATTTCTCCTTTGTCACAATAACCTATTCACCTGACAGGTTTGGGATACCAAGAAGCTGATTAATCAGCATGGACATTACACAGGTGCACCTTGTGCTGAGGACAATAAAAGGCCACAAAAATTTGTCACAACACAATGCCACTGATGTCTCTAGTTTTAAGGGATTGTACAATCGGCATGTGGACTGCAAGAACTTCCACCAGAGCGGTTGCCAGAGAAATGTTCATTTCTCTACCATAAGCCACCTCCAACATTGTTTTAGTGAATTTGGCAGTACGTCCAACCGGCATCACAACCTCAGACCTCGTCTATGGCGTCATATGGACGTTGTGAACAGATTGCCCAGTGGTGGCGGTGAGGTTATGGTATGGGCAGGCATAAGCTACAGACAACAAACACAATTGCATTTTATCAATGGCAATTTGAATGCACAGAGATACCGTGATGAGATCCTGAGGCACATTGTCATGCCATCCATACGCTGATATCAACTCATGTTTCAGTACGGTAATGCTCGGCCCCATGTTGCAAGGATCTGTACACAATTCCTGGAAGCTGAAAATGTCCCAGTTCTTCCATGGTCTGCATACTCACCAGATAGGTTACCCATTGAGCATGTTCGGGATGCTCTGGATCAACGTGTACGGCACGTAAAATACCTAAAAGGCACCCACCATGGATACCCACGAGAATTGCCTTTAGAAAAGACAAACTAATATAAACACCCCACAGGAGTTACACAGAATACAGATCAAACTAAACAGAGGAGAAGACCAGATTCAGGTTTTGTTGGCTACCTAAAGTAGAAGTGCTGAGGAGTAGCTCTCCTAACATATGTTTTTTCAAGTGGTGCACTGGGACAGCAGGTCTTAAATACAAGCTGGGCATGCACAGGTGAAACACATCCTGATTAATGAGGTGACTCCAATCAGTGCGTGCCTCACCTCACATGCTAACGTGCTAACCAACCTCAAAATGGAGAGAGAACCCAAAGCCTGTGACAATGTTTAGGTGTACACATTCCACTTCAGTGTGGGAAAATCAACCCTTAGCATAAAGAATAATTCATAATCTTCATGAAATATTTGTCATCCCATCATGTTATGACAGCTTTATGAATATTGACATTAGGGCAGGGGTGTCAAACTCATTCCATGGAGGACCTAGTGTCTGCTGGTTTTTGTTTTTTATTTTCAATTAAGACCTAGACAACCAGGCGAGGGGAGTTCCTTACTAATTTGTGACCTTAATTCAACAATAAAGTACAAGGAAGGAACAAAAACCTGCAGACACTCTGCCCTCCGTGGAATGAGTTTGACACGTGCATTAGGGTGACAGTGCACATACACTATATATACAAAAGTATGTGGTCACCCCTTCAAATTAGTTTATTAGACTATTTCAGCCACACCCGTTGCTGACAGGTGTATAAAATTGAGCACACCGCCATGCAATCTCCATAGACAAACATTGGCAGTAGAATGTCCTTACTGAAGAGCTCAGTGACTTTCAACGTGGCACCGTCATAGGATGCCACCTTTCCAACATGTCATTTTGTCAAATTTCTGCCCTGCTAGAGCTGACCCAGTCAACTGTAAATGCTGTTAGTAATGTGAAGTGGAAACGTCTAGGAGTAACAACGGCTCAGCTGTGAACTGGTAGGCAACACAAGCTCACAGAATGGGACCACTGAGTGCTGAAGCGCTTAAAAAGCGTCTGTCCTCGGTTGCAACACTAACTACTGAGTTCCAAATCGCTTCTGGAAGCAACGTCAGCACAAGAACTGTTCATCTGGAACTTCATGAAATGGGTTTCTATGGCCGAGCCTAAGACCACCATGCGCAATGCCAAGTGTCGGCTGGAGTGGTGTAAAGCTCACCGACATTGGACTATGGAACAGTTCTCTGGAGTGATAAATTACAATTTTCCATCTGGCAGTCTGACAGTCTTGGCGGATGCCAGGAAAATGCTACCTGCCCCAATAAATAGTGCCAACTGTAAAGTTTGTCATGGTTCGGGCTGTCATGGTGATAAGGAGAAGACCAGTTTGTCATGGTTCGGGCTAGGCCCCTTAGTTTCAGTGAAGGGAAATCTTAACGCTACAGCATGCAATGACATTCTAGATGATTCTGTGCTTCCAACTTTGTGGCAACAGTTTGGGGAAGGCCCTTTGCCTGTTTCAGCATGAAAATGCCACAAAGTCTGTTAAAACTCCTACTGTGTTATGACCGATGAATTCTGTATATTCTCATGGAATGTATCTACTGGACGATCAGACTGAGATTTATCAGAAATAGAAGCCTTGGGGCTCTCTTCATTCTCGTTGCCGGGTGCTTGGGGATTTTTAACAGGGCAGTTAAAACAATTATAATAGACTAGGAAATGTGTCTTCCCTCTGCTTCAGTACCTGCTGTCCTCCCAATAACCATCTGCTCTTCCCGTAACAAAAGCACACCCGCACAAAAGGGATCCATTTAAACAACTGGAATGAAACTACCTAACCAGTAGATGGAGAATGTTCCCTTGTGATGTATAGGGTCTTCCACCCCTATTGAAACTCTGATCACAGTAGAGTTAGAGATGGATAATGCCGAAATGACAATTCATTTGCTGAGACTTTTCTTGTGGTGAGGAAAGAAGTTTGAAATAGAAGATAGTTAGATCGGGCTACAATAGAAGATAGTTAGATCAGGCTACAATAGAAGACAGTTAGATCAGGCTACAATCGAAGATAGTTAGATCAAACTACAATCAAAGATGTTTAGATCAGGCTACAATCGGACATAGTTAGATCAGACTATAATAGAAGATGGTTAGATCGGGCTACAATAGAAGAGAGTTAGATCAGACTACAATAGAAGAGAGTTAGATCAGACTACAATAGAAGACAGTTAGATCAGGCTACAATAGAAGACAGTTAGATCAGGCTACAATAGAAGAGAGTTAGATCAGGCTACAATAGCTTCTGATTCAATTAATTGCAAGTCCGTCTGCCACAGCTCCCCATTCACTCCTTTCAATAAAAAAACTACCATTCTAGAATACCTAATAAATAAAGCTGTGCACAATACCCAGCTTTCCTAAGGCACTATTGTGCTATTGTTTTTACTAGATAACCACACCATGTCCAAACAGTCCAACTTATAGCAAATAAAAATTCATATCACTGCCTTAATCACTTCGAGGAAAACAAATCGTAAACCAAAATGAAAGCATTGTGCTATATGGACTGTTGGTATTAAGTATGGAGACCACGATGTAGTAATGCATTTACCAAACCTACTGTAAATCTACCTTGATCAGGTTCATTGGAGAACTATAATATTGGGGAACCGTTGGTTTGGTTAATTCCAGGATGTTTATAAGATAATAAAGTCCTATTCGGGCGGGATAAGTTTTACTGGGGGAGCTCAGGTAATGTTAATATGTGCACGGGCACAAATCACCACATTCGTAATTTTAGTCCTGTCCGAATCTGCCGTGTCAGTAATTTTTACTTGGCAGGAAGGTTATTATCCCAGCCGTAAAAACCTACTGTTTTTCAGGCACACTCCCAGGTCCTCTGATAATTCTTAACCCATGCGAATTGTCATAGCTGTGCTTTTTGAGGGATATTACAGAGTAAAGCAGGTACTACACTCAGTCTGGGTAAAAAACATAGGAACTAATTGATGCTTAAATCAAATTGCTATACACGTAGCCTACAGATTAATAAACAGTTTTTTCCACATATGAACTTTCCTAGTGACATACATACATGAAGTGGACGATATTGTGCCAATGAATTGATAAATTGCCAAATCCGTCAGGTAATTAAATGTCTGCAGGTTACAGTTCATGGTGCCTACTTATATGCATTATTATTTAGCCTTTCTCAGAACTGAAGGTCATTAGGTCAATATTAAGCTATCCCTAGACATTTGAACTGAAGGTCATTGGGTCAATATTAAGCTATCCCTAGACATTTGAACTGAAGGTCATTAGGTCAATATTAAGCTATCCCTAGACATTTGAACTGAAGGTCATTAGGTCAATATTAAGCTATCCCTAGACATTTGAACTGAAGGTCATTGGGTCAATATTAAGCTATCCCTAGACATTTGAACTGAAGGTCATTGGGTCAATATTAAGCTATCCCTAGACATTTGAACTGAAGGTCATTGGGTCAATATTAAGCTATCCCTAGACATTTGAACTGAAGGTCATTGGGTCAATATTAAGCTATCCCTAGACATTTGAACTGAAGGTCATTAGGTCAATATTAAGCTATCCCTAGACATTTGAACTGAAGGTCATTAGGTCAATATTAAGCTATCCCTAGACATTTGAACTGAAGGTCATTGGGTCAATATTACACAATACCCCGTCATGTCCATGTGAAATTATGTTTGTAGAATTTTTCACGAATTAATAAAACATGAAAAGATTAAATGTTTAAAAAAATCCTAGATGAAAACCTGGTTCAGTCTGGTTTCCACCAGACACTGGGAGATGAATTCACCTTTCAGCAGAACAATAACTTACAACACAAGGCCACATCTACACTGGAGTTTCTTAGCAAGAAGACCAATGTTCCTGAGTGGTCGAGATACAGTTTTGACTTAAATCTACTTGAAGATTCATGGAAAGACCTGAAAATGGTTGTTTAGCAATGGAGGACCATCCTACTCTGTGAATTTCACAAATAATTAGTGAAACGTTAGTTATCCTTTTCAGATAAAACTACACTAGATATATCCACGTCACCAAATAACTGATGAAAATACACTCTTTTGCAATGAATGTCTACAGTAGCCTCAACAGTACTCTCTGGGGTAGAACCACGGTGTAGCCAGAGGACAGCTATTTTCCATCCACCTCTGGGTACACTGACTTCAATACAAAACCTAGGAGGCTCATGGTTCCCACCCCCATCCAATTATGACGACTTCCGGAGCTCAGAGCTCTTGCAGTATGAATTGACATGTTGCCCACCCAATCAAAGTATATGAGAATGAAAGCTAGTGTTTTATTAACTACTTTGCCGATACTTTGCAGTTATGAAACAGACAACCATAATATCAGTAAAAAATATAAAATTCCCAATTTATGCTACAAAACCGACTTGATAAAGAGGTTTTCGAAGGCATTGTTAGCAGAAGAGATGGATGCAGTTCACTGCATGATTAATATAATTCACCAATACATTTCTTGGTAATCCAACAAATATTACTATCTGGTTGTAAATCACAGTTGGCTTCGTACATTGTTTGCTGCCTCCATTCGGGATGTACTGTTTCAGTTTCAATGACTAAATATTTTTGACAAATACCGACAAATGTAACTAAGGCTGGGAATATCAATGAGGTCAAACTAGCAAGGGCAATGATCACAAGTCAGTTCATCATGAGTCTAATAGGCTAGCGTATCTATTTATGTAGCAACCTAAAAACACGAAGCCTAACGTTAGCGAGCTGCTGGGAGGATGTCATGTCATTTGAGGAGTGGTTGAGTGAATGACCTTTTCCCCCTCATTGTTTTTGGTGGCTATACACAGCTAGGGATTCAGGCATCATTTGGTTAGCTATCAAATGTAGTTAGCATATCTCTTGCGTTCGAAAATTCATTCTGGCTATTTACTCTGATTTCAGAGCACTCTCGCCTGAGTTTGCCAGAGCGCAGAACAACTGATGAACATATTCAGCAACACCTGCTGAATATGACCGGTGTCAGTGAACGTAGGCAAAAAAAAAAAAAAGTAAATAGTTGGTCAACAACGCTCTAGATAACATGTAAATACCTTAACCAGCTCTGCTACAACTTTGCCAGTTAGCTTGGATGCTTGTTTGGAACAAGAACTAATACATCATCAGGCAAGTCATCTACAATTCCCCATCGTTTATCAGTGCGATTTTGATGGGCAACTAGCTTAAAAAGTGTGAGGGTTTATCTAATGTTAATTAGTTAGATTTTAGCTCATCTTGCTCTGGCTAGCATTAGTAGTTGATCTTGTTGTTGTTGATGAGTATAACTGAGGGAGAGAGAACCTACCTGTTCATGGTTGTTTAATTAATCAATAGGACTGTAAAGTTCCCAAATGTAAGAGGACTGCTGTGAGATTTACATATTTGCATAAATCTATTCAGGTGGCTTTTGGCGAATGCGCTATAAAGATTTAAAGTTGCGCTGTTGCACCTACCTGGAAACACACAGTCCAGTTATAGGTTAATGATGGCAGGCCTGTGTGGCAAATGGCTTGTTTGCATAAATGCCTACTGTAGCTCTGATTGGCTATGGCGCACCTGTCTGCGTAGATATGTGTTTTTATTAGGCTTTATTTACTGCAGTGTCTATTAATTTCCCACTCTATATTGCTATATAATTTGCACAAATGCCTTAGTATACGTAATTCCCAAACACTTTAAGAATTTTTGAAAATGTGAAAATGACCATATCTAATTGCTCGCTTGTGAGAAAATGGTTTTAAAAAAGTGTCATTCGTCCTGGGGTATAAATGAACAGATTTCAATAAAATTGTATCTTTCTAAAACTCTGTCAGTTTCACTTTAAATAGTTTTGAACAAATTCATTTCTTCAAAAATTAATGAGACGCAGCAGAGAGAGGGAGGAAGAGCTATATTTGTTCAAATGGCTATATTTCGTTTTTTGTTTACTATCACTTACTTAGTTAACTAATGCAGCTAGCTAATTTAGCCTACTCAAACACCTGGCTCAAACAGAAAGGAAGGCTAATTTAGCCTACTCAAACACCCGGCTCAAACAGAAAGGAAGGCTATTTAAGCCTATCCAACACTGGAACTCTTCCAAGTCAAGGTAAGCTTTCGGTTTTATTAATTTATTGCCACTGGGGCCTGCCGGTGTAACTGCTAAACTGCTAGCTGTACACTGTACTGCGTAATTGTAGCAGGTTGTTGACTATGACATTAGCTAAGATGCTAACAACGATGTAGGCTGTGTGTAGCGGTTAGCGGTTATGACATGTGGTTTGGCTTGGGAAGGTTCTTTCACCTGGTCACAGACAGCTGATGTGTTGCACACTGAAGTCCACAAGCGAAGGGAAAAAGTGAGAGGAGGAGACCCCATAGATGCGAGAAGTAATTATACAACAACCAAAGTGATGACTATGAAATTGAACTGTGTGTGCGGGTGATCAGGAGTGTATTCATTCTGCTGATTTTGTTGAAAAAAGTTTCTTAAACGGAAGCAAACGGAACAAAACTGGGATAAACCTACCTGAATTTATCCAATAGAAACTCTTGTTTGCAAATGCTTGTTTACTAATGATTACACCCTAGGTCAGCTAGATCCAGGCAAGAGTGTGCAAGGTGGTATTGAATGTGTCACTGTCTTCATTACTCCAATTTGTCTCTCGACCTGTGCACCTATGTTATGAACTTTAAATGTTACATTGAGCTGGTTGAATGGAATATGAATGACAGTCATCCAATATGATGTAATAGAAATAAGGCCATGCTCATTTAAAAAAAATGCATCCTCCCTAATCTAGCTGGTCTGTCATAATATAATAGAGACAGTAGATCTAGCTGGTCTGTCATACTATAATATAGACAGAAGATCTAGCTAGTCTGTCATAATACAACAGAGACGGAAGATCTAGCTGGTCTGTCATAATATTATAGAGACAGTAGATCTAGCTGGTCTGTCATAATATTACAGAGACAGTGGATCTAGCTGGTCTGTCATAATATAATATAGACAGAAGATCTAGCTAGTCTGTCATAATACAATAGAGACAGTAGATCTAGCTGGTCTGTCATATAATAGAGACATAGAGAATGTAGATCTAGTTGGGTTGTCATATTATAATAGAGACAGTAGAGCTAGCTGGTCTGTCATGCTATAATAGAGACAGCAGATCTAGTTGGTCTGTCATAATATAATATAGACAGTAGATCTAGCTGGTCTGTCATAATACAATAGGGACAGTAGATCTAGCTGGTCTGTCATATTATAATAGAGACAGTAGATCTAGCTGGTCTGTCATATTATAATAGAGACAGTAGATACAACTGGTCTGTCATATAATAATAGAGACAGTAGATCTACCTGGTCTGTCATAATATAATAGAGACAGTAGATCTAGCTGGTCTGTCATGTTACAATAGAGACAGTAGATCTAGCTGGTCTGTCATATTATAATAGAGACAGTAGATCTAGCTGGTCTGTCATATTATAATAGAGACAGTAGATACAACTGGTCTGTCATATAATAATAGAGACAGTAGATCTACCTGGTCTGTCATAATATAATAGAGACAGTAGATCTAGCTGGTCTGTCATGTTACAATAGAGACAGTAGATCTAGTTGGTCTGTCATATTATAATAGAGACAGTAGATCTAGCTGGTCTGTCATATTATGATAGACAGTAGATCCAACTGGTCTGTCAAATTATCATAGAGACAGTAGATCTAGCTGGTCTGTCATGTTACAATAGAGACAGTAGATCTAGCTGGTCTGTCATTATATAATAGAGACAGTAGATCTAGCTGGTCTGTCAAAATGTAATAGAGACAGTTGATCTAGCCGGTCTGTCTATTTATATTAGAGACAGTAGATCTAGCTGGTCTGTCATAATATAATAGAGACAGTAGATCTAGCTGGTCTGTCATAATATAATAGAGACAGTAGATCTAGCTGGTCTGTCATAATATAATAGAGACAGTAGATCTAGCTGCTCTGTCATGTTATAATAGAGACAGTAGATCTAGCTGCTCTGTCATGTTATAATAGAGACAGTAGATCTAGCTGCTCTGTCATTATATAATAGAGACAGTAGATCTAGCTGGTCTGTCAAAATGTAATAGAGACAGTTGATCTAGCCGGTCTGTCTATTTATATTAGAGACAGTAGATCTAGCTGGTCTGTCATAATATAATAGAGACAGTAGATCTAGCTGGTCTGTCAAATTATAATAGAGACAGTAGATCTAGCTGGTCTGTCATAATATAATAGATACAGAAGATCTAGCTGGTCTGTCATAATATAATAGAGACATAGAGACAGTAGATCTAGCTGGTCTGTCATAGTATAATAGCGACAGTAGATCTAGCTGGTCTGTCATATTATAATAGAGACAGTAGATCTAGCTGGTCTGTCATAATATAAGAGAGACAGTAGATCTAGCTGGTCTGTCATAATGTAATAGAGACAGTTGATCTAGCCGGTCTGTCTATTTATATTAGAGAGAGTAGATCTAGCTGGTCTGTCATAATATAATAGAGACAGTAGATCTAGCTGGTCTGTCATATTATAATAGAGACAGAAGATCTAGCTGGTCTGTCATATTATAATAGACAGTAGATCAAGCTGGTCTGTCATATTATAATAGAGACAGTAGATCTAGCTGGTCTGTCATAATATAATAGATACAGAAGATCTAGCTGGTCTGTCATAATATAATAGAGACATAGAGACAGTAGATCTAGCTGGTCTGTCATAGTATAATAGCGACAGTAGATCTAGCTGGTCCGTCATATTATAATAGAGACAGTAGATCTAGCTGGTCTGTCATATTATAATAGAGACAGTAGATCTAGCTGGTCTGTCATAATATAGTAGAGACAGTAGATCCAACTGGTCTGTCAAATTATCATAGAGACAGTAGATCTAGCTGGTCTGTCATGTTACAATAGAGACAGTAGATCTAGCTGGTCTGTCATAATATAATAGAGACAGTAGATCTAGCTGGTCTGTCATAATATAATAGAGACAGTAGATCTAGCTGGTCTGTCATAATATAATAGAGATAGAAGATCTAGCTGGTCTGTCATAATATAATAGAGACAGTAGATCTAGCTGGTCTGTCATGTTATAATAGAGACAGTAGATCTAGCTGGTCTGTCATAATATAATAGAGACAGTAGATCTAGCTGGTCTGTCATAATATAATAGAGACAGTTGATCAGCTGGTCTGTCATTTATATAGAGACAGTAGATCTAGCTGGTCTGTCATAATATAACAGAGACAGTAGATCTAGCTGGTCTGTCATAATATAATAGAGACAGTAGATCTAGCTGCTCTGTCATAATACAATAGAGACAGAAGATCTAGCTGGTCTGTCATATTATAATAGAGACAGTAGATCTAGCTGCTCTGTCATAATATAATAGAGACAGTAGATCTAGCTGCTCTGTCATAATATATTAGAGACAGTAGATCTAGCTGATCTGTCATGTTATAGTAGAGACATTAGATCTAGCTGGTCTGTCATAATATAATAGATACAGAAGATCTAGCTGGTCTGTCATAATATAATAGAGACATAGAGACAGTAGATCTAGCTGGTCTGTCATAGTATAATAGCGACAGTAGATCTAGCTGGTCCGTCATATTATAATAGAGACAGTAGATCTAGCTGGTCTGTCATATTATAATAGAGACAGTAGATCTAGCTGGTCTGTCATAATATAGTAGAGACAGTAGATCCAACTGGTCTGTCAAATTATCATAGAGACAGTAGATCTAGCTGGTCTGTCATGTTACAATAGAGACAGTAGATCTAGCTGGTCTGTCATAATATAATAGAGACAGTAGATCTAGCTGGTCTGTCATAATATAATAGAGACAGTAGATCTAGCTGGTCTGTCATAATATAATAGAGATAGAAGATCTAGCTGGTCTGTCATATTATAATAGAGACAGTAGATCTAGCTGGTCTGTCATAATATAATAGAGACAGTAGATCTAGCTGGTCTGTCATAATATAATAGAGACAGTAGATCTAGCTGGTCTGTCATATTATAATAGAGACAGTAGATCTAGCTGGTCTGTCATAATATAATAGAGACAGTAGATCTAGCTGGTCTGTCATAATATAATAGAGACATAGAGACAGTAGATCTAGCTGGTCTGTCATAATATAATAGAGACATAGAGACAGTAGATCTAGCTGGTCTGTCATATTATAATAGAGACAGTAGATCTAGCTGGTCTGTCATAATATAAGAGAGACAGTAGATCTAGCTGGTCTGTCATAATGTAATAGAGACAGTTGATCTAGCCGGTCTGTCTATTTACATTAGAGAGAGTAGATCTAGCTGGTCTGTCATAATATAAGAGAGACAGTAGATGTAGCTGCTCTTTCATGTTATAATAGAGACAGTAGATCTAGCTGCTCTGTCATGTTATAATAGAGACAGTTGATCTAGATCATAATATAATAGAGACAGTTGATCTAGCTGCTCTGTCATAATATAATAGAGACATAGAGACAGTAGATGTAGCTGCTCTGTCATAATATAATAGAGACAGTAGATGTAGCTGCTCTGTCATAATATAATAGAGACAGTAGATCTAGATCATAATATAATAGAGACAGTAGATCTAGCTGGTCTGTCATAATATAATAGAGACAGTAGATCTAGGCGGTCTGTCATAATATAATAGAGACATAGAGACAGTAGATCTAGCTGCTCTGTCATAATATAATAGAGACATAGAGACAGTAGATCTAGCTGCTCTGTCATAATATAATAGAGACATAGAGACAGTAGATGTAGCTGCTCTGTCATAATATAATAGAGACAGTAGATTTAGCTGCTCTGTCATAATACAATAGAGACAGTTGATCTAGATCATAATATAATAGAGACAGTAGATCTAGATCATAATATACTAGAGACAGTTGATCTAGATCATAATATCATAGAGAAGCTCTTGGAGACTTACCCAGAAAGACTAACAGCTGCAATTGCTGTCGAAGGTGCTTCTACAAAGTACTGATTGATAATGATTGGTAATGAAGTACATTAGATTTTTCTGTATTTCATTTTCAATAAATGTGCTAAAATGTCTAAAAACATGTTTTCACTTGGTCATTATGGGGTATTGTGTGTAGATGACACTGAGTATACAAACATTAAGAAAAGCTGCTCTTTCCATGACATAGACTGACCAGGTGAAAGCTATAATCCCTTATTGATGTCACTTGTTAAATCCACTTCAACAATTGTATATGAAGGGGAGGAGACAGGTTAAAGAAGGATTGTTAAACCTTGAGACAATGTAGACATTAATTTTGTGTTTGTGCCATTCAGACGGGGAATGGCCAAGACAAAAGATTGAAGTGCTTTTGAACAGGGTTTGGTAGTAGGTGCCAGACGCACTGGTTTGTGCTGGGTTTTTCCACGCTCAGTAGTTTCCCCGTGTGTATCAATATTGGTCCAATATCCAAAGGACTTCCAGCAAACTGGACACAACTGTGGGAAGCATTGGAGTCAACATGGACCAGCATCCCTGTGGAACGCTTTTCGACACCTTGTACAGTCCATGCCCCCGATGAATTGAGGCTGTTGGCAGGACAAAAGTGAAGTGCAACTCAATATTAGGAAGGTGTTCCTAATGTTTGTTTTACCCCCAGCAGAACCCAAAATATAAGATTGTTTTACTCCTTTGTTTGTATTCAATGTAATTGTAAACAAACATGGTATAACCACAAACATGGTTCAAACTATAATTTTGATAGCTATGGATGCAAAGCATTGACCATTCATGACTTTATACATTTGAAATTGGTTACATTTCTCCAGCCCCATCCTTCAAATATTGACCAAATCAGTGGCTTTATTGTTAGAACAGCAGACTATAGAATGGTCAATGTGTTCAGTCCAATTTCAATGTTCAGCATCTAGAGTCTAACAGCAGCAGCAATACATCGTTTAGGAAAGAACTATCTGAACAAACAGCAGTCTGGCTTTAAGGGGAGGCAGTTGTCTCTTTGTTCACCTGCTGACTTGCAGATACAGGAAAATCCACACAGGGAAGTCACAATACAACGAATGTCAAACATGACAAACATCCATACATGGATCAGCTTTAGCCACATCAGTTTCTAGACAACTCTTGTCCAGAAGTCAAGGACATGTTTAGTTACTGTAGGTTCTTAACAATGGTCAAAGCCATCAATACTATGTTTACATGTACTCTTCTGCCTGTTAGACTAATAACATTGTAATAAGTTGAGTCCACCTTGGTGGGACCGGTGGAATTCTGGTGGTATCTCTGCTTTTCAACGATTCACGGTGGGGCCTTTGTCCGCAAGAACAATTCTTGAAATAGAGGGAAATATAACAGTATGTGTTCTACTGCCTCTTCACAAGGCTTTTGTGGTACAGGTGGTCGAGCACTTGTATCTGCTCTGCAGGATTAAACATACCCTCCCCCCACAACTGTTCACTCTCCCACATCACAAATATCAAAGCATGCTAATTAGACTGGAAATCTTCCGGAGTCTGAATTGGTCCCTGTGAGAACTGCCAACACAATAGAAGATGACTTAAAAGATGTCACAGGAGATTAAACTGTTACAGTAGATAATTGTGTTTATCACACATTTTAAAATTATTTATTCAATGACATGATTGATGTATTTATTGTAGGCTTAAGCTTAAATCAATGGGTGGCTGCAGTTTACAGTGAAAGAAAGGGATTTCACAGTAAAAGTATTACAATAGTTTATTTGGATACTTATCTCTGTTGCACGGGCCATTGTAGGAATGTGCTGAGAGAGCGCTTTTCAATTTAGACTATCATCCTGTTCTTTTAGGGGAACCAGTGCTTCTGGAATCCCTTAATAGTTTGATTTCCTACAACATACCCTGTTTGGGGAAAAAAAAACTACGTATATTTGTGTCTCGTTTCAGAAAACTAGGTTGTATGTTTCACGCCCATACTTCACAGGAGAGGCATTTGAACGTAAACTTTTTATTTTTATTTATTATTATTTTTTTTTTTTTGCGGAAATGCGTTCTGGAACATGTGAACTTTCATGTGCCTTTTAATAACAAACATGTATGCCATCTGTAAATACAAATAAAATGGTTAAATTAAGAGACTAGTTGGTTCAGCCATGGAAAAAGTGAGCAACCTTCCCGGTAGTCATGATTGGCTGAGATAATGAGTGGGCTGGACATGCAGAAAGATGAGTTTGGATTGGTCTGCCATGTATCACGCTTCTGTCTATAACATGAGCTGGGCAGTATGTGTAGGTAATCCTTTCTTACGCTGCTTTAAAAAATATATATATATCACGTAGTAGAACTGCATAAGTGTTGCTCTCCACTTTCTGGAGGACCGAGTTTTGAAATCAGTGGAATTAGACTATGATAGCTAAGGAGATGGAGAAAATTCTGGTGTTTCATTGCAAATACACTATCGGTCAAAAGTTTTAGAACACCTACTAATTCAAGGGTTTTTCTTTATTTTTTACTATTTTCTACTTTGTAGAAGAATAGTGAACACATCAAAACTATGAAATAACACGTGTTAAACGAATCAAAATATATTGTATATTGGGAGATTCTTCAAAGTAGCCACCCTTTGCCTTGATGATAGCTTTGCACACTCTTTACATGATTGGACGCATCAATGGACAGGGACACAAATTCAACCTGGACTAGGTCCTGTGTTACCAAAGTAGGTGCCCATGGTGCTAACACGTTACTCACTATGGCGTCACATTTTGTCCTTGCACATATAAACTTTGGCCCATAAAGCTTCTGTGTCAGTTGTGCTGTGCAGTCCATAGATCTGTAACTATGATTGTGTTCTATAGTGTGGTATACCTCAGACACCCTCCTGCACAGCTAAATCATGTTCTTCTTGGGAAGTGTCTACCTTCTTGAAGAATGTGGTGACAGAGGGCATTCCAACACGGCCAATCAGACAGGCTTTATGCCTTTTTTTTGTCTGTACATGCTCTACCACTGCCGCCCGTTCTTCCCCCGCTGCCAATTGAAAAAGAGGAAGAACCATTCTATCATCTTGACCTGAGCATATAAATGGAAATTCTTTCATCATGTTGTCATTAAAATGTCTTTTTCCGTTTCTTGGAAAGAGCCATTGTGCCTCCTCTGTCTGCTCTTCTTCACTCTCCTTGTGTCACTCTTCTTACTCTCTTAACTTTTTCTTCTCCTCCAATCTCTCTCCTCCTCTTTCCTTCTCCTCCAATCTCTCTCCTCCTCTTTCCTTCTCCTCCAATCTCTCTCCTCCTCTTTCCTTCTCCTCCAATCTCTCTCCTCCTCTTTTCTTCTCCTCCAATCTCTCTCCTCCTCTTTTCTTCTCCTCCAATCTCTCTCCTCCTCTTTTCTTCTCCTCCAATCTCTCTCCTCCTCTTTTCTTCTCCTCCAATCTCTCTCCTCCTCTTTTCTCCTCCTCTTTTCTTCTCCTCCAATCTCTCCTCTTTTCTTCACTCGTATTCCTTCTCTCTCTTCTTTTCCTTCTTTACCTTTCCACTTCACTCTTTTACTCCCTTCATTTCTTTCTCACTCTCTTCTCCTTTCTCTCCAACCTTTAATACTAAATAGTAGACTATTAGATAAAATAATTTGGTTATTAACAGATTCCCATTGCTTGCCTCCTTTTTGTATTTGATCTCAAACATTATTTGGAATAATAAATTGGCAGGCTCTGTAATCATATCTTTACCTTTCCTCCTCTATCTGTTGTCTACATAGCTAAAGTTAGCTGGCATAACCTATTTATAACCTTTTAGAGCAGATCATCTATTTATATAATAAGTTGTGACATTATAACATCACTAGCTAGTTTCTCAAATGGTTGTAACTTACCTGGGTGGAAAATATATTTGTTGTGATGCTGTGGATTCACTTGACACTTGCTAGCTTCTAGCCGAGTTTTCCACAGCAGTTTTCTCTAAAACTAGTTAGAGCAAGTAGTTAGTAGAATAAGAAGAGTGAATGAAGCTGCTATAGCGAGCAGCCCCCTCTGTTGGCCAAAACAAGCACAACGCGATTGAGACGTCAACCAGTAGGCTCTGCTGCCTGGTATTTCTTGCCACGTAAAATATTATTTCACTTTGCTGTCTGTTTTTAATGCACAGTTAAATATGGGTACAGCTCCAGCTGGGGACAGGTCACCAAAGACAGGGACGTCTGGTCACCCTAAGCTAGCTGGACTATCTTACCCATGGTCTGAAATCAGAGTCGATAGCTAGAGGGAATTTACCAGCTAGTACGTCTTATCAACAGTTGCAGTGACATTCTATTGAAATGGATGCTTGTATAGTGGAGTCTTTTGATAAGACGTGTAGCCAGCTAGCTAGCTAAACAACGGACCATAATCATGACTCATGATGTTACTACCCTCCATGAATCTCCAGGTAGCTAACCAACCAGGTTCTATGGCTATAAATAGTCAAGCAAATGTGTCTGATATACGAAGAATAATATCATACACATAATGTTAGCTAGCAACCCAGCCAGCTAACGTTAGCTAGCTAACAGTACACTTGATATGAAACCACTTTCTGTCAAAATTTTAAATGTGTAATATCTGAAAATGTAGCTAGCTAGACTCGAACAAAAGGAACATTTATTGAATAAATGAATGTCTTCTGAGTGCAAACATGTCACGTTCTGACCTTAGTTCTTTTATTTATGTCTTTGTTTTAGTATGGTCAGGGCGTGAGTTGGGTGGGTTGTCTATTTTCCGTTTTCTATGTTGTGTTTGCGTTTAGCCTGGTATGGTTCTCAATCAGAGGCAGGTGACGTTAGTTGTCTCTTGATTGAGAATCATACTTAGGTAGCCTTTTCCCAATTGTGTTTTGTTGGTGTTTATTTTCTGTTCTGTGTTTTATTTCACAGTTCGGAACTGTTCATTTGTCGTTTTATTGTTTTTGTTTCAGTGTTCACTATTCGTATTAAAAATCAAGATGAACACTTACCACACTGCGCTTTGCTACTCTCCTTCATACGACGACCGTTACAAAACATATGAAGATCATCAAAGGTAAGTGATCAATTTTATCTCTATTTCTGACTTGTGTAACTCTTCTACTTGGCTGGTTACTGTTTGTAATGATTTGTTTACTGGGCTATGTTCTCAAATAATTGAAATCTGACATCTGAAATCTGTTGGATTCACAAGAAGTTCATCTTTAAACCGACGTAAACTAGTTGTGTCTTGGCGCTCTGCAATCTCACTGGATTTTGGCCAGAAAGGTTAAGGCAAATTAAAGTTCACATGATCGAAAAGGCATTTCTGCCAAAAAAAATGCATTTTGATAAAAACATTTTTTTTAAACTTTCAAACGGCTCTCCTGTGAAGTCGTGACTTGCGACATTCGCCTTTTCTGAATTGGGTCACATTTGTGTCTGGAAGTAGTTAGCAAGCTAGCCAACGTTAGCCAGTTACTTCGGGTGCTTGACCGCTGTTGTTAGGTCAGAACGCTATGATCAACCCCACTCCTTTGTCAGAGAATACACAGGGAGCTTTGAACGCCCCGGAACGCTCTGAATTTATGAACGGACAATCTGACAACGCTATGAGTTTACGAATACCCAGAGCACACTCTGACACTCCAGATTAAATTTAAGAACAGACCCGTAGTCTAAACCAGCCTTTGGTCTTGAAATCTTTGGTTGTTTAGTACATAGCCCCACATTTGAATCCCTAAAGAGATGGGTTGGACTAAGATTTAAGAGGGTGTGAACGATGATGAATGGGTGTAGACAAAGAAGAGCTTTCCAGTAGGTGTACAAAACATTCAAGGGCCATTTTCTCAAAATTGAGGTTACAATTTTAGCAACTTTCAAAGCAGAATTCCTTTGCCATTGTTCCTCAACTGTAGTGTATGATATACCATTTTATAGCTCCGTGTCTACTTTTATCCAATGTAAAAAACACAATTTAAAATGTTGCTACATAAGACCGAATCGAGTCGGTCAGTCATATTTCAGGAATAGTCTGACCCCCAAAAAATGAATTTCAATCGTTTTGTTTTAGGTCAGGGACAGGCCACCTTAACAGTTTACATTGTCCCTCAGAACTACAAAGTGCTCAATAATGCAGGAGACTGGTTTAAATGCACACTCGCTGATTTCGAGAATCCCACCTCTTCACATATCATACAGTAGATAAGTCAACCACCGACCATGGTCCCCTCTAGATCATCAAATTCTCTGACTGATCCGATCACAAACAGGAGAGATTTAAAAAAAAAAATCACAATCATATTATATCTGTCTGAATGTATATTTGGCCTGGAGTCTGAATGTCAGAATTACAGTATTTCACATTATGAAATTACAGAAATGAATGTAAATCTTCGTAATAACGCTGACCTGAAATGAATGTGCATTTTATTGTTCCACATTAATCAGTTTAGTTAGGTGCCGAATTCCCTTAATTCCAGAGGTAGGCTATTTCGAAGAGCTTAGAAGTGAATAAAAACCCTACTTCAAAATAATCGCATGCAATATAATGAAGATAAAATACATGAAATGGTCCCTAAAGTTCCATTCATAATGTCCAATGTCCATAAGACCATCGTGACTCATTAAATGCTTGGGCCTGGGAAAGGCTCATCCTGGACATACTGTACCAGAGCATCTGCCTGTCTCATTTGTCATTAAGATTAGAAAGATAATAAAAGGCTGATAGAATAATTGAGCTGAGAGTACTGATGGACATCTCTTCTGGAGGAGATTCACTGTCAGACACCTCATTGTTCACCAACTGCTTAGGGATGTGAACATGAAGTTCAATTCCATTTCACTTTCATTTCTCTGGGACGCCTCACAAAAATAGTCAGGTCACGTCAGGATTTACAAGGCGCAACAATCTTGACAAAGTAAAGGGGAAAGAGATGAGGACAAACTTTTACAGGAATTTGTGGGCCTGTCTTTTGTGTCACCAATCCTTTGTAAAGTTGGAAGCAATTTGTTTTGAAAACCCAACTTGTTAATGGAGTTATTGGATGTAATTGAGGTTTGAGGGGAAAGACCTCCCCTACACTCTAATCATTGGCTGTATATACAAACCTGAACTACTGTAGCTGTTCCCCCTTGTGCAAATGCATTACATAGCACTACTGTCAATCAAAAGACCAGACTTAAGGAAGAGTCGAACTGCACATCAATATCAGACTACAACCTCCAACCTGTATGTTGCAAGCCCCCATATAGCCTCACCTCAGTGTCCAAGATGTCCCCTTCTCTTTGGCCTTCTGTGGCCTTGATGGCTATCAGTGTACCTTTTTTTTTTTAAATGAGTCTTTCAGATGTCATGTTTAATGTAAACCATGATGTTCACACACAGTCCTCCCGATATGACAGAATGATTGCATTAATTTAGATGAACTTTTTTCAGCTTCATTTTTTTTTAAATGCAGAGAAAAACATTCGGTACTACGGGAAATTGTGGATGATGTAACATTTGTGCTTTTTCAAAGAAAATTCTGTTTCATATTTCTTGTCATCTTCAGAAAAAAGTGACTTTTAATATTTCAGAATGTACCGTTCTACAGTTGTCTGGTTTCTTTGCTGAGGCCTCTATGGCTATATGCTTGCAGCACATGCTGAAAGAACACTAGAACATCAAAAGTAAACATGTCAGAACCCGATGAGTGTGTGTTTAGAGATAACCGTGGCCCTTAAAGTAAAAAGCTACTCCTATATTCCCATTTTTGATGTGCTTCGAAAGTATTGCTCTCATGAGGATGTATGAGATCATATACAGACACAGAACATTTAGGATAGAGAGGAGTACGTTCAAGTGATGGACTGTACTTTGAGGAGCATCAATTCTTTGCAGCTCATCCTAATGCTTAATGGCAATATTTTTTACGAGGATGAGTTTGAAGTGGTAAACACACATCAATATCCAGCCACAACCTCCAACCTGCCTGCTTCAAGTGCAACATACAGTAGTTGCCTCACCTCAGTGGACAAGGTGGTTCAACACCTAGGTGTCATGATCGGCCGCTTCTCTTTTACGGCAGGTTCAGTTGGATCTGCCCTTCAATCTACTTCCTGAGTGTCCATCATCCTTGAAAACAAAGTGGTAGTGGGGGATCTCAGATGCTGTCCTGATATATTTGTGACTCTATTTGAGCTCCTCTATGTCCATCACTGAAAGAACCCCCAAGATATGGTAAAGACATTTGAGTTTGTTCAAAAAAGTGTTGCTCAAAATGAGTAGTGAGAATCTAAAACTGAAAGCCTTGTAAAAAAACAAAAAACTGTAAATATTCATCACATGAATACATTCTGTTTATCGTCATTGTTGAAAATGGTTTCAGTACTCCTGTCCATCTTCTGCCATCTCCATTGCCTATGTCCTCTTACCTTCCTGCCTTTGGGACGCTGTGTGCAGTTAGTGAAGGTGGCTCTAGAGGCCCCCGGGCAGACATTAGGGGCCCTCGGCCTGGGACCGAAGCACCCAGGGGACTGGCTCAGGGCCTATTATTCCCGTCTATGAGAGGAATTTCCTCTCCATGGACAATGAAGTGTGGAGTAGCTTTAAGAGATGCCAGTCACATCAGATAGCCATGATGATTATGTTTGACCTACTCTCGGCTAACCCAGAACTAGTCTTGCATAACTGGTCAGATACTCAATTAAGTTCTGGGTCCATACATGTTAAGAGAAGGATGTTGATATAATTCATGAAATTAGGAAAAATGTTTGTTTTGTTTCTGTAGCTAGCCTGGCTGTCTAGCAACAGTAGCTGAGACAGAAGAGATGAGAGAACGTTTTTTCTGACTGAAGCGTGTAACTTCTGACAGTGACACAGTGCCCCCCTGTGGAGTGAAGCTACAACTAGATCCGGTTTAAAATGGGCAATGTTGAGGTGGTAGAACTGTCTAAATTAAATGAATCATAGAGGTCTTATAACCTATTCCATCCTACAGGTAAATATGCTTGGATCATGTTTGTTATTTCCATATAGGCCATGTAACTATTTGTAAAAAAAAAAAAAAAAAAAAAAAACTGCCCATTAAACTGCCCATTATTTATTTGTATTATTCATTGAGCTACTTAATTTTTCTATTGTTGTTGCAATTTTGTGCCACAACGCTCACCACACATCAGCTATCAGGTAGAGCAGTGAGGAGTGATATATACAGTGGAAAGTATTCAGACCCCTTGACTTTCCCCACATTTTGTTACGTTACAGCCTTAATATAAAATGGATTAAATCGTTTTCCCCCTCATCAATCTAAACACAGTAGAATAACCTATAATGACAGAGCAAAACCTGGTTTGTAGAAATGTTTGCTAATTTATTAAAAATATAAAACTGAAATATTATATTTACATAACTATTCAGACCCTTTACTCAGTATTTTGTTGAAGCACCTTTGGCAGCGATTACAGCCTTGAGTCTTCTTGGGTATGACGCTACAAGCTTGGCACACCTGTATTTGGGGAGTTCCTCCCATTCTCCTCTACTGATCCTGTCAAGCTCTGTCAGGTTGGATGGGGAAAGTTCGATCGGGTTCAAGTCCGGGCTCTGGCTGAGCCACTCAAGGACATTGAAAAATCGAATCAAATCAAATGTTATCGGTCACGTACACATATTTAGCAGATGTTATTGTGGGTGTAGTGAAATGCTTGTGTTCCTAGCTCCAACAGTGTAGTAGTATCTAACTAAATGCTTGTGTTCCTAGCTCCAACAGCGCAGTAGTATCTAACAATTCACAACAATACACACAAATCTAAAAGTAAAATAATGTAAATAATAAATATACATTAGGACAAGCAATGTCGGAGTGGCATTGACTAAATACAGTAGAATAGAATACAGTTTATACATATGAGATGAGTAAAGCAGTATTTAAACATTATTAAAGTGACTAGTGATTCCATGTCTATTTATATACTTTAGGGCAGCAGCCTCTAAGGTGCAGGGTTGAGTAACCAAGAATTGTCCCAAAGCCACTCTTTGTTGTCTTGGCTGTGTGCATAGGGTTGTTGTCCTGTTTGATGGTGAACCTTTGCCCCAGTCTGAGTTCCTGTGCGCTCTGGAACAGGTTTTCATCAAGGATCTTTCTGTACTTTATGCCGTTCATCTTTCCCTCGATCCTGACTAGTTTCCCAGTCCTTGCCGCTGAAAAACATCCCCACAGCATGATGCTGCCACCGCCATGCTTCACCGTAGGCTCTGGCTGGGTCACTCAAGGACATTGAAAAATCAAATCAAATGTTATTGGTCACATAGACATATTTAGCAGATGTTATTGTGTGTGTAGTGAAATGCTTGTGGTCCTAGCTCCAACAGCGCAGGGATGGTGAAAAGAGTAAATATTTTCATCAGACCAGATAATCTTGTTTCTTATGGTCTGAGAGTCCTTTAGATGCCCTTTGGCAAACTCCAAGCGGGCTGTTGTGGCTTCCGTCTGGCCACTCTAACATAAAGGCCCTTTAGAGTGGGCCTGGTAGTGTGGTGGAGTGCTGCAGAGATTGTTGTTGTTCTGGAAGGGTCTCCCATCTACACAGAGGAACTCTGGAGCTCTGTCAGATTGACCATCGGGTTCTTGGTTTCCACCCTGACCAAGGCCCTTCTCCCCCGATTACTCAGTTTGGGTGGGTGGCCAACTCTAGGAAGAGTCTTTGGTTCCAAACTTCTTCCATTTAAGAATGATGGAGGCCACTTGTGTTCTTGGGGACCTTCAATGCTGCAGAAATGTTTTGGTACCCCAGATATGTGCGTTGACACAATCCTGTCTTAGAGCTTTACAGCCAATTTCTTTGACCTCATGGCTTGTTTTTTTTCTTTCTCTGTGGGACCCTATATAGACAGGTGTGTGCCTTTCCAATTCATGTCCAATCAATTGATTTTACCACAGGTGGACTCCAATCAAGTTGTAGAAACATCTCAGGGATGATCAATGGAAACAGGATGCACCTGAGGTCAATTTTGAGTCCCATAGCAAAGGGTCTGAATACTTATGTAAAAAGGTATATACGTAATTTTTTAAATTTTTTAATTTGCAAACATTTTAAAAAACAATTCCGCTTTGTCATTATGGGCAGTGGCGATTTTAGCATGTACATTTTTTTTCACGTATGCATGTCAGCACAGCACAGTACAACACAACACTATCCATCAGTTTGATTAAGACATTAATGAACGAGCTAGGACAGACTTTGTCAATATATCTATTTGTTCAGCACTTTTGAAATGTACAGCGACAGAAATCAGAACATGGGCCGTTCTTACAGTATTCTCCCTGTACACTAACAGCTTACTACACAACATACACTTAGTATTACTTTCTTAGGTACACTATACGTATCTCCCTGTCATATTACGCAATTTATGCAGCAGCATACAATACATTTTTTGGACTCACCATGTTGTGCTCACTTCCTTCCAAACCATTCGTGGTTGAATCTGTGACTTCCAACTTGTTGTGTAATGTTTATGTCCAATGGCTGATGAGCACCGATACATGTTATCTTTAAAATCTCTTTATTATTCATCTTAATATGACAAGGATTGAAAAGGATTTACCAGTAGATTATCGACTTGATTCATGATGATGATTGCTAGCTAAGATTTTGAAAATATGATGTTGACGTGATCAGTCCAATTGAAGCTACTGTAGATATAACGTGATTTGACGACATTTTATCTGTGGCCAATGACCTTGAGCCTTCTTGGATGGGCACTTATAAAATATCTATCTCTATGTCAATACCCAAAGGGCTCGAATTTTTGAGGTCTCCTCTTTGACATCTCAGTGACGTAGTTTCCCCATGAGTGACAGAACACTGAGCCAATCACAGCGCAAAGCTCTGAATTTTCTGCTGGCTTTCCCCACCACCACAGAAAGCACTGAGCTAGGCTGAAACATCAACATTTTGGAGCTGCCTTACTCAAGAAAACGAAAAAGAGACCATGTTTGTGTGCAGCTTTATTAACTCAATGACATATACATTTTCGTCCATTGTTTGCAAACTGATATGTGACACACATTAATGCCAAAATAACATGGAAAACAGGCAACCCCCAATTTCTTTTAAGCATTTTTGCAAAAAATGTGGGCCTCTAAACAGGTGGGGCTTAGCACTGAATTAATTAATGAGGTGGATTATGGATTAATGAGGTGGATCATGGATTAATGAGGTGGAAAAAATCTCATCCTTTAGAATAGAATTAGGCTGTAACGTAAAAAAAAAAGTGGTAAGAGTCAATTGGTCTGAATACTTTCCGAATGCACTGTATATACACTTCCGTTCAAAAGTCACTTAGAAATGGTCACTTAGAAATGTTTCCTAATGATCAATTAGCCTTTTAAAATTGTAAACTTGGATTAGCTAACACAACGTGCCATTGGAACACAGGTGTGATGTTTTCTGATTATGGGCCTCTGTAAGCCTATGTAGATAATCCATTAAAAATCAGCCGTTTCCAGCAACAACTAACAATGTCTTTACTGTATTTCTGATCAATTTGATGTTATTTTAATGGGCAACATTTTTTGCTTTTCTTTCAAAAACAAGGGCATTTCGAAGTGACCCCAAACTTTTTAATGGTAGTGTATAATATTAAATAGGCTTAAGCTTGTCTTCTGCTGATTTCGTGCCCTTAAGACAACAAGGTCCATATTTTACAGTACAATAAGGGATTCCTGTACCTTCATTTTGTATTGACTGAGAGTTGAAATGCTATGCTTTACATATGCACTAAACTGGGGCATCGCTAAAGCAGTACATTTACACTGCAACTAGTCTATTGGACATGTTACTTTTTGCATTCAATTGAAACTTGGGGGTAAGAGTGCATACTGCGAGAAACTCGAGCTGCTAAGCATTAACTTATCCTCTGGTTCATTTTTCAAGATTTGGACGCATAGCAAATCCCCGGGGAAAAAAATGAGGTGATGTGGCTCGTGCCAACTTTATTGGCACCAGTGTGCCAATTTTTATGCTTCTATCACAGTGTACAATGCTCCTTTTTTTGAGAGCTTATATACTCGACTATGATGTGAAAGTCCAACCTCTTGGAGCTCCCCAAATACACTTGTTACTAGGAGACAGTAGAAGGGGGGGGGGGCTACATCCCCCTATGATAGAAAACAGCCTTCACTTGGAGAGATGATGAGCTACAGGCATTGCCACTGTGGGTAAGGGGGTTAAGCCTTGTGATGAGTTGTATGCTGTAAGGGCAACTGATCATGCATGTTCCAGGTCCTCTCCTGTCTCATGTATGTGAAGGATGGGCTTACCCCTCTACAAGGACATTATCTCCCATACCACTGTCCGGATGTATGGCCCGGGGTCACCGTAAAAGCTAGATGACCTTTAAGGAGCAGGTGATCTCATTGTTCTGTCTCCTGTGATATTGAGCGTGTTCACTGAGGGTACAAAACACGAGGAACTCTTTCCATGACAGACTGACCAGGTGATTCCAGGTGAAAGTTAAAATTCCTTATTTATGCCCCAACGAATTGATGCTGTTCTGAGGGGTGCAACTCAATATTAGGAATGTGTTCATAATATGTTATACAGTTAGTATATATCTGCAATGCATTCTGACTGTTGGACAGGGTTAGACAGGCTAAATCCACAGATTTCACATTGTCCATTTCAGCACGGTTCCAACAACTATGGTGGATGTGTAACCAGGTCAGCTCAGTATTGTGAAAAGTGAGTAAATGGCCAAACTTCAATATCTGTGTTTTATCTTGTCCCGTATTCATCTTACGAGTTTACAACCCAACTTTGCTATTTAGTTACTTTTTTTCTCTCGTGTTTATCCATTTTTTTGTTGTTGTTGTAAAGAACGTTCATACTATTACCACAGTAACTAACCTCTTTATTTAACAAGGCAAGTCCTGCAGAAATGTCGCTGGATGAGTATGTACGTTGAACTCCGTGGGTTCTCCATGCAGAGACATGATCGAACGAAGGTGGCCTCGGGAAAATCCAAGGGAGGGGGGGTGTTTCTTCATAAACTACAACTAGTGTGCTGTTTCCAGTGTAAAATTAATCTCAAGTTTTTGCTCACCTGATAGAACACCTCCTGGTAGGCTTCAAATCAAATCAAATTTTATTTGTCACATACACATGGTTAGCAGATGTTAATGCGAGTGTAGCGAAATGCTTGTGCTTCTAGTTCCGACAATGCAGTAATAACGAACAAGTAATCTAACTAACAATTCCAAAAAAACTACTGTCTTATACACAGTGTAAGGGGATAAAGAATATGTACATAAGGATATATGAATGAATGATGGTACAGAGCAGCATAGGCAAGATACAGTAGATGATATCGAGTACAGTATATACATATGAGATGAGTATGTAAACCAAGTGGCATAGTTAAAGTGGCTAGTGATACATGTATTACATAAGGATGCAGTCGATGATATAGAGTACAGTATCTACGTATGCATATGAGATGAATAATGTAGGGTAAGTAACATTATATAAGGTAGCATTGTTTAAAGTGGCTAGTGATATATTTACATCATTTCCCATCAATTCCCATGATTAAAGTGGCTGGAGTAGAGTCAGTGTCATTGACAGTGTGTTGGCAGTAGCCAGTCAATGTTAGTGGTGGCTGTTTAACAGTCTGATGGCCTTGAGATAGAAGCTGTTTTTCAGTCTCTCGGTCCCAGCTTTGATGCACCGGTACTGACCTCGCCTTCTGGATGACAGCGGGGTGAACAGGCAGTGGCTCGGGTGGTTGATGTCCTTGATGATCTTTATGGCCTTCCTGTAGCATCGGGTGGTGTAGGTGTCCTGGAGGGCAGGTAGTTTGCCCCCGGTGATGCGTTGTGCAGACCTCACTACCCTCTGGAGAGCCTTACGGTTGAGGGCGGTGCAGTTGCCATACCAGGCGGTGATACAGCCCGCCAGGATGCTCTCGATTGTGCATCTGTAGAAGTTTGTGAGTGCTTTTGGTGACAAGCCGAATTTCTTCAGCCTCCTGAGGTTGAAGAGGCGCTGCTGCGCCTTCCTCACGATGCTGTCTGTGTGAGTGGACCAATTCAGTTTGTCTGTGATGTGTATGCCGAGGAACTTAAAACTTGCTACCCTCTCCACTACTGTCCCATCGATGTGGATGGGGGGGGTGTTCCCTCTGCTGTTTCCTGAAGTCCACAATCATCTCCTTAGTTTTGTTGACGTTGAGTGTGAGGTTCTTTTCCTGACACCACACTCCGAGGGCCCTCACCTCCTCCCTGTAGGCCGTCTCGTCGTTGTTCGTAATCAAGCCTACCACCTACCACTGGCTTCAGACCCTTTAATCGATCCAGAGTGTTCTCATCCATAATCATCACAGCTGTATGCATCCCTCCACAAGCGAACACCCACTTTGGCATTCAACGATCTGTATGGGGCCATTAACAAACAAGAGATCACGCACCCTGAGGCAGCATTTCTGGTGGGCGGAGACTTTTAACGCAGGGAGATGTAAAACAGTTCTAGCTCACTTTTACCAACACGTCTCCTAGCGCCACTAGGGGAGCTAAAATGCTACCGTACTTTTATTATTTTATTCCCACAGAAATCAAATCAAATCTATTTATAAAGCCCTTCTTACAGCTGATGTCTCAAAGTGCTGTACTGTAACCTAGCCTAAAACCCCAAACAGCAAGCAATGCAGGTGTAGAAGCACAGGTGTAGAAGCACATGCAAGGCACTCCCTAGTCCTCCCTTTGGCAAATCTGACCATGACTCCATTCTCCTGCTCCCTCTCCCTGTTTATAAACAAAAGCTCAAACGGGAAGTACCAGTGATGTGATCAATACGGAAGTGGTCAGATGAAAAAGAAACAAGGCTACAAGATTGTTTTGCTTGTTGTTCCCGGGATACATCCGGTAGCATTGAGGAGTTTGTCACATCAGTCAAGGGCTTCATCAATAAGTACATAGACAACGTCATCCACGGGGACTATACAAACATATCCAAACCAAAAACGATGGATTATAGGCAATATCAACGCTGGGTTAAAGGCTAGAGCTACTGCTTAAAAGAAACGGGACACGAAAATGGACGCATAAATAAAAGTCTGCTACGACCTCTGACGAGACATCAAACATGCAAAAGGACAATATAGGAGAAAGGTGGAATCATATTACACTGGCTCCGACACTCGTCATATGTGGCAGGGCTTGCAGACGATAACGGATTACAAAGGGAAGCCGTTAGATGTCCAGCGATGCGGAACTAGCAAAACGAGCTTAATGCCTTTTTGTGCTCGCTTCGAGGAATGCAACACTGAGTCTTTAGCGTGAAAGCTGTTGTTGTTCCGGATGACTGTGTGTTCTCGCTCTCCATGGCCGACGTGAGTAAAATGTTTAAACAAGTCAACACTCGCTAAGTCCGTTAGACTAGACAGAATAACAGGGCGTGTTCTCAAAGCCCGCGCAGACCAGCTGGCAAGTGTTCGCTGACATTTTCAATCCGTTCTTGTCCCAGTCTGTAATACCAACATGTTTCAAGCTGCCCACCATTGTCCCTGTTTCCAAGAACTCCAAGGTAACCTGCCTAAATGACTATCACCCTGACTATTGCTGGTCAGGACACACAACACCATCATCCCAGACATGACACACAACACCATCATCCCAGACATGACACACAACACCATCCCAGACATGACACACAACACCATCATCCCAGACACCCAGGACACACTACAATTCGCATACCACCCCAACAGATCCACAGGAGACTGAATCTCTAATGCACTCCACACTGCCCTCTCCCACCTGAACAAGAGGGGAAATAACTACTGTATGTGAGAATGCTTTTCATAGACTACAGCTCAGCGCTCAACACCATAGTCCCCCATCGGCTCTCGGACCAACAGGCTTCGAGACAGCTTCTTCCCCCAAGCGATAAAACTGTTAAATAGCCATAAAACTGCTTAAATTGTTAATTAAATGGTTACCCGGATTATCTGCACTGACCTATCTTATATTGACTCTATGCATACTCACAAGACTATACAAACACATTATATACACATTCACACTAGTCTGACACTCTCACACAAAACCCTGGGGATATGATCAGTATCCATGGGAAAATTGAGAATCAGTCGCGTTTCTGTAACTTCAAAGCCTCTGAGCATAAAGATGGGAGATTATGATAACCATAAATCGCCTGACTAGACCATTCACTTTCAATGCCTTAGGCTAGAAGCTGGTTAGATAAAGACTAATTAGCTAAATATGATTACGCTCCCTAAGGCCTAGAGAGTGAATTACTTCGGCATATAAAGGCCCATTACATCATTGTTCGCCAGTACAGTATAGAGCTTTTTATCTTCTATGGAATACGTCACACTTTTCCCCGAGATGGATGTGTTGGTATTTAGGGGCTATTAACTTCAAATTCAATCAGGAAATGGAGGTGGATCTCCTCTCATCGAAAGAGACCTGGGTTCAAATAGTATCTGCCTGGTGCCTGGTGTGTTAGAACCAATGCAGTAGGCCAAAAAAGTGTGAAACCCTCACCTATCCGGCTCTCCAGGCAGGCTCTGGCAAACGCTCAAACTACTTGCAAGAATTCAAATTCCAGTTCAACCCAGGTCTGAAGAGAAGTGCCACTATGAGGCAATCTCCCATGGGGGCTAGCTGGAGGATGTTGCCGCAGAAACGGGTGACAGACCCACTCAGGCAAGCTGAGCAGCGCTGCAGACACGTCTTAAAGACACATTAAGGGGTTATCACCCCGACGTACAATAGCCTACTGCTTATTGTTACACTGAGAGGAACAGTCACATCCAAGTGGATTTTTAAAGGTGCTCCTCTGTAACTCAGTTGGTAGAGCACTGTGCTTGCAATGCCAAGATAGTGGGTTTGATTCCTGAGAACACTCATAAGTAAATATTTATGAACGCATGACTAAGTCGCGTTGGATAATATCATTATATAAAGTACTCCTTGTGTTCTGGTTTCCCATCGTTTTCTCAAGAGCAACATGTTACTTTAAAGGCACTATCCGTAATACATTTTTCAGATAAACGGCAGCCCCACCACTTTTTTTAGTAATTGTCTCAGTGGTGTTACGTACGCCTCTAGGAAGAGGGAACGCAACACCCTGCTACAACTCAACTCCCCGTGGAGTGAAAGAGGTATGGGACTGTAGGTGGAGGTAAAGAGGAATGGGACTGTAGCTGGAGGTAAAGAGGTATGGGACTGTCGCTGGAGGTAAAGAGGTATGGGACTGTAGCTGGAGGTAAAGAGGTATGGGACTGTAGCTGGAGGTAAAGAGGTATGGGACTGTAGCTGGAGGTAAAGAGGTATGGGACTGTAGGTGGAGGTAAAGAGGTATGGGACTGTAGGTGGAGGTAAAGAGGTATGGGACTGTAGGTGGAGGTAAAGAGGTATGGGACTGTAGGTGGAGGTAAAGAGGTATGGGACTGTAGGTGGAGGTAAAGAGGTATGGGACTGTAGGTGGAGGTAAAGAGGTATGGGACTGTAGGTGGAGGTAAAGAGGTATGGGACTGTAGGTGGAGGTAAAGAGGTATGGGACTGTAGGTGGAGGTAAAGAGGTATGGGACTGTAGGTGGAGGTAAAGAGGTATGGGACTGTAGGTAGAGGTAAAGAGGTATGGGACTGTAGGTGGAGGTAAAGAGGTATGGGACTTTAGGTGGAGGTAAAGAGGTATGGGACTGTAGGTGGAGGTAAAGAGGTATGGGACTGTAGGTGGAGGTAAAGAGGTATGGTACTGTAGGTGGAGGTAAAGAGGTATGGGACTGTAGGTGGAGGTAAAGAGGTATGGGACTGTAGGTGGAGGTAAAGAGGTATGGGACTGTAGGTGGAGGTAAAGAGGTATGGGACTGTAGGTGGAGGTAAAGAGGTATGGGACTGTAGGTGGAGGTAAAGAGGTATGGGACTGTAGGTGGAGGTATAGAGGTATCGGACTGTAGGTGGAGGTAAAGATGTATGGGACTGTAGGTGGAGGTAAAGAGGTATGTGAGTGCAGGTGGAGGTATGGGACTGTCGTTGGAGGTATAGAGGCATGGGACTGTAGGTGGAGGTAAAGAGGTATGGGACTATAGGTGGAGGTAAAGAGGTATGGGACTGTAGGTGGAGGTAAAGAGGTATGGGACTGTAGGTGGAGGTAAAGAGGTATGGGACTGTAGGTGGAGGTAAAGAGGTATGGGACTGTAGGTGGAGGTAAAGAGGTATGGGACTGTAGGTGGAGGTAAAGAGGTATGGGACTGTAGGTGCGGGTAAGGATGACAAAGGCAGAGAATTTGTCGTTTACTGGAAATGTATTGCTTCCTTCACACTGTAAATTTTGGGAAAAGGGGCTGAACGGAACCAAAGTAAATGTCAAAGCCCCCTCTCCTACCTTACCTGACTACCCACCACCTGGTTACGGTATCCAAAATACAGTGGGTGGTCCGCCCAGGTCTTACCTAGTGTATATAGACAGTAAATACTATGGGTTACGTATGCCCGCAGGCCTCTTGCCTAAACACTCCCTAGGTGCCTCCCCCTTCCCACCTAGGAACAAATGAAACAGAATAATACAAACACTAGTGAACCATTTCAATAATCAAAAACACTGCATCCTATTGCCACACACATACTGTACCTCAGAAGCAGCGGCTACACAATACTTAACTAAATCTGTCTCTGAGCAAAAACCAAGACAGGACATCAAATCAGCTCTTTATCTCGCTCTCTCTCAGCAGCAACCAACATAGGACACTAATCATCAGCTCTCTGACCAATCAGCTGCTTCGGGGGATTTCAGGAAACTGGGGAACGTAACAGTGGTTTCAAAGTTATTGCCTGAGCTCGTCCAGGGAGGTTGAAGTGGCAACCCTCGACCATGCCCCTTCCCCACCAACCCCTCCATTAACCTGATGGCCACTTTGTAACGCAGCCCACCACTTCTATAAATCTCTAGCTAGCCAACCCCCCTTTTTATCTATGATTTACCCCAAGACACCTGAGGGGGGGGTCATCCCCCCCCCCATCTTCCACCTATGGGCGCTAGCTGAGGCTAAAGTATGAGTGTGCAAACGGCATGGCTTAACGCGTAAAGTCAAAACTACTACACACACACACAATCCACATCACCACCCTTAGATTCTATTGCTGGTCTCGGGAGGGGGGGGTCGAGAAAGGGAGGGGGGGGTCGAGAAAGGGAAGACGGGAGAAGTGGCTGGTGATGTAATGTTCTCGTCAAACTCTAGCACCCTCCCAAAGGGCCCAAGGGGGAGGGACGGGGTGCAAAGGTGTGGGATATTTCACATAGTTGGACATGGTTAATGGTTATTAATTACATTGTCCCATGAGATAAATTGGACCAGTCACCTTCGTTAGCTACATGAGAGGATGGAGAAAGTAGAACAAGTGCCTGATGCCAAAATCTCGCAGTATCCCTTTAAAGTGCCCCTAAAAATACTTTTTATATTGCCCTTAGAACTACTTCTAGTTTGAATATCATAGATATCAATTGTAGTTATCTATTGTCCTGTTAGTAATTGCCCATATTAGCAGACTTATTTCATGTCAAACATCACATTTCTGTAGTATAGACTATTGTATTTATCGATATCAGTAAAATGTCCTCAAGAAGTGGTGTGTTCAGTTGTCACGCAGTCTGCGCTGACTATTCCAAATATCGGCTACAGCTGTCTGCGCACTATAGACAGAAAGCATAAGCCTCTCTACAGAATAATAGACAATGCATGAAAATGAACCAACTTCCCAAGTCAATAGTTCTTTGATTCTGAGACAACTGAGCTGGTTGCTGAACATTCCAAATTTGTTGCTGAACTTGCTGAACACTCTGAAATGGTTGTTGCTGACCTTGCTGATCACTCTGAAATGGTTGTTGCTGTTGGAAGCCCCGCTGAAACGTTTGCCGTGGCACGATAGGGCTGTCTGCCTGATGCTGCCGAGGATGGTATCCCCCATGAAGTCGGTATGTTGCTTGGACTTCCAGGGCAAGGAAGGAAATACAACAGACAAGTCCTCCGATTAACGATGTCATCCTGTGGCGGGCAGTTGGTTCTTTTAATAGGTCCGTATCAAGAAGCAATTCATAATACTAAACCACGAGTACAATGCATAGCATCTGTAATAATCTACAGTGGAGTTATATTCTGACTTTTGTCCATCCAATTATTAACAGACATATCTGTTCTCTAATCAAATTAATATTTTTGTTCTATTACAATGGACACAAATCTTTCAGAAGTGGTCAATAGATGAACCTCATTTGCTTTACGAGTGCTGTACCATTTTCATGAATGCTCGAGTTGTTACTGTACATTCAATTGATCCTAACACGTAGGTCAAGAAGCTAAATGGATTGGCCCTTCAGTCCTCGTTGACTAACACTGTGTCATTGTGTCATTGAATGGTCTCACTACCCCAGCTCAGAATGGGCTTAGTTCAGCGCAATGAAAATGGATCTCGTTCAACGACTATTCATCTTTTAAGTGGAGTGCTTGAAGTGGAGATTTATTTGACATACATTCAATTCTCTTTGACTGAGGATGCTAACAGTAGGGATTCTCTCAGAGAGAGGGAGAGAGAGATCTTCCCACGTGGGCCCTGTTCAACAGTAGGGATCCTCTCAGAGAGAGAGAGATCTTCCCACGTGGGCCCTGTTCAACAGTAGTGCCCTACAGTGCATTCAGAAAGTATTCAGACCTTTACAGCCTTATTTTAAAATGGATTCAATTGTTTTTTCCCCTCATCAATCTACACACAATAACCCAATAATGACAAAGCAAAAACAGTTTTTTTAGACATTTTTGAAGATTTATAAAAAATAAAAATAAAATGAAATATCAAATTTACATGAGTATTCAGACCCTTTACTCAGTACTTTGTTGAAGCACCTTTGGCAGCAATTACAGCCTCGGTTTTCTCGGGTATGATGTTAGAAGCTTGGCACACCTGTATTTGGGGAGTTTCTCCCATTCTTCTCTACAGTTCCTCTCAATCTCTGTCAGGTTGGATGGGGAGCGTCGATGCACAGCTATTTTTACGGCTCTCCAGAGACTAGTCTTCCAGTCCCTGCCACTGGAAAATATCCCCACAGCATGATGTTGCCACCACGTGGCTTCACCGTAGGGATGGTGCCAGGTTTCCTCCAGATGTGACGCTTGGCATTCAGGCTAAAGAGTTAAATCTTGGTTTCATCAGACCAGAGAATCTTGTTTCTCATGGTCTGAAAGTCCTTTAGGTGCCTTTTGGCAAACACCAAGCGGGCTGTCATGTGCCTTTTACTGAGGAGTGGCTTCCGTCTGGCCACTCTACCATAAAGGCCTGATTGGTGGAGTGTTGCAGAGATGGTTGTCATTCTGTAAGGTTCTCCCATCTCCACAGTGGAACTCTGGAGCTCTGTCAGATTGACCATTGCGTTCTTGGTCACCTCCCTGACCAAGGCCCTTCTCCCCTGATTGATCCGTTTGGGCAGGTGACCATCTCTAGGAAGAGTCTTGGTTGTTCCAAACTACTTCTATTTAATAATTATGAAGGCCACTGTGTTCTTGGGGACCTTCAATGCTGCAGAAATGTGTTTACCCTTCCGCAGATCTGTGCCTCGACACAATCCTGTCTCTGAGTTCTACGGACAATTCCTTCGACCTCATAGCTCTGACATGCACTGGGACCTTGTATAGGCTGGTGTGTGCCTTTCCAAATTATGTCCAACAATTGAATTTACTACAGGTGGACTCCAGTCATGTTGTAGAAACATCTACAACTTGGATGATCAATGGAAACAAGTATCATTTGAGCTCAGTTTCGAGGCTCATAGCAAAGGGTCTGAATACTAATGTAAATAAGGTATTTCTGTTTTTATTTTGAATCTATAAACCTGTTTTCCCTTTGTCATTATGGGGTATTGTGTGTAGATTAATGAGGAACTTTAAAAAAAAAATCACTTTTAGAACAAAGCTATAACGTAACAAAATGTGAATAAATCAAGAGGTCTGAATATTTCCGAATGCACCATATGTAGGGAATAGGATGCTATTTAGGAAGCAAGCCGTTGAAAATAATGCAGTGGGGTCTTAATTGTCTTGGTCAGGTAGTTTTGCTGAGTGGCTGGTCTGATGGTCATGAATCATTTAGAAATTAGATTCTTGGGAGAGGCGTGCAGGGCTGGGCTGGACAAACATTTCCCTCCCCTTAATTGACTTATCTTCAGTTTAGAGGGGTTGGTGAAAATGAATAGAATGAAGCTTTAGAAAAAGCTTGATCATGAGATTAACTGTGTGCATGATCTCCATTGTGAGATTCTAAAACAGTGTACTTCGGTTCACCCTCATTTGTAAAGACACACAGATCAGTATCACTATTTCATAAAAATAGACAATTTACTGCAAACAAAAAAATCTAAGTGCAACACTGTATCAATTCAATTGATTGGGTCTGTATATTAGCAGATCAGGTTCACTGATTGTATAGGGAGTGCTTAGTGTACATGGTGTTCTAGAATCAGGTTTACTGATAATAAAGGTAGTGCTTAGTGCACATGGTGTTCTAGAATCAGGTTTACTAATAATAAAGGTAGTGCTTAGTGCACATGGTGTTATAGAATCAGAAGCTTGTATTAGTTATATTATATAGCTGTTGTGCCTCACCGTCACATCTAGCCTACCCCTAAATGTTTCTACAAATCTTTTGGGCTTATGGAGTCCATTAGAGAAAACCCAGAAGAAGACTGCATGCTATCCCCATCCTCATGACCTGCAGCCTCAGCGTGCGCTACTCTCTTGGAGCTGGAGTGGGTGAGTGATGCCAGTGCATGGGCAGCAGGTCAGGTGAAAAAGCCCAGACGCAGTACAGACATTTTTGACTCATTGCCAATGCTGACTTCATATCATGAACTGCTGGCTAGGACAGTTATCTGAGAGAGAGAAAATCCCTAGTGGGCAACACACAATCTGTTCTTAGCTTTCAGATATTTGGGTTTGGCGAGAGGTCCTCTTTGGAAGCCTTCTAGTTTTAAAAAATGAAAGGGGGAAAAAAAGTAGGGAAGCGACCCTATAAAAACGATGTTTTCCAGGTGCTGTTGGAGACCATGTTGAGAGCTATGGGCCGAATGTCTTCCTGAGTAGAGGCTCGGTGGCACATAATGTGTAATACTAAAGGGATTAAATGGATAGTTTACATCAAAATAAATCAAATGAACAGTTGTTAACACTTGGGAGTTGTCTCAAAGTCAGACTGCCTCCAGGTCCCACTGTATGTATCACATACATACAGTGGGATGGTGAGTCTAATGCTACCGTTTTGTCAAAAATTCGATATATAGAATTGTTTTTCATTACGATGTAGGCTTAGCCTATATCCTGAGTATATCCTGAGCCTTCCTCATCCTTGTGAACCAACGGTGTGGCTGCTAGATGGCAGTATTGCACAGTTTAACAACTCCACTAACATTGCCAAATGTGAAAAACCGCAGTGAAAACCTGCCAAGGTTTACGCTGAGCGAATTGGGGGGGAAATAGCTTGAGCCACTACTCATCAATCATTAGCTCCAGTTATATCTCCAAGTTTTCATTTGACATCATGTAATTCTCTCTCCTCCTCCCCATGTCATCGTTCATCTGGTTGTCACTGGAGAATGTAACGACCGTTGCAAATTCCACACAGTGACGAATGTGGGGGGTATTTTCCCAAATGTTTCCTGGATCGGCTGCATATGAGCAGTTTTGGACACCTATAGTGGACCCCTCATGATAGTTCAAGGCTTTATGAAACTGTGTGTGTGTGTGTGTGTGTGTGTGTGTGTGTGTGTGTGTGTGTGGCAGAAAGACAGTCATTTGAAGAGAATGCAAAAGTTCGCTCAGAGTGGAATCTCCAAAGCAAACATTCATGAGTCTCCAACAACTAAACATTGGTTTGTTTGGAACATCCACTATGTAGTCAAAGTATACAGTTTTCCATGTAGAAATGGAACCGTGGATGATTACCTGTGGGGAAGTCAAGTTTCTCGGGAAGAATAAAATCAGAAAACATTTGAAGTTTTAGATGATAAACCAATGTGACCATTGTGTAGCTTGTGATATACTTGTACCTCAGGTTCCTTTTAATGAAAGAAAGGTTCAATTATGGTCTGATAACATTCTTAAAGATTCAGTCCCTTCAGATCTCAAAGGGAGTAAAGAAGTCCAGAATCCTACCTTGAGATCTGTACGTTTGACATGGAGATCAAACTTTCATGCGTCCTCCATTGACATCAATGAACGACACGTGAACGTCTGACCTAAAGCAGGATTACCCCTTTATCTTTTGTCAAAAGCGTATATAACCTTTACGGTTCAAGTTCAGTGTCTGCTCCCCAACCCCGGCGTAGTTCAATAGGGCTTGTTGAAGGTGTCCACGGCAGAGCCACGCTCTGACTCCAATCTGATGAGGTGATGAAGACGAACAACCAGGACTCCGTCGGCTCAATAAGCTTTTTGTTTATGGAAGGGGGAGGTCACCGCATCGCTTTTATTGACCCGTCCTTAACTGGTCTTGTGGATGTGGCATTTTGTCTACGGTCAGCGAAACTAATCACTCTACTACTGCCAATGGCATGATCGATATAGAAGAGGGGAGGGAGACCCAATGAGGAAGGAGGGAGTCCCAATGACATGATCGATATAGAAGAGGGGAGGGAGGCACAATGAGGAGAGAGGGAGGCCCAATGGCATGACAGACATAGAGAGGGGAGTGGAGGCCACATATTTGAAATCCATATTATGACTCATGTCTAGTAACTGCTACGGCAGCGGTCTTCTTTTTTAAAGTGTCCAGTTGACACCAATGAACTGTGCTCAATAAATATAATTTGCATAGGTTGTATTGACAGGGAGATTGTTTTTCTTCTGCAGGATTATCTCGAATTTAAACTTAGTAAAATGGCATCTCCTTCTTGGCGATGTTATAGGCCGTATTGAATTGAACAATTAGCTTAGCTTCCTGGCTCAATCTGTTGGCTCTGTCCTGCCTCGGAAAGCCCTCTGTGACGGGGGCAGCCTCCCGGGTTGGGCACTTGGCCCTACACAGCCTGTGTGCTTGTTGTTGTGCAGCTTCAAGGTCTCAAGTTTCAAACGGGGTTGCTTACAGTCATAAACTTTATATTTCCAGATATTGCTATAGACCACACTGTTTTCAGTAAGCACAGTAAATTACATTTGTCGCTTTTCTGTAACTGACCCATGTGAACTATGCCAGCCAATCGTTACGAAAGGTGCATGTTGCTCTTTTTTCACTTGTCAATGGCTGTCATTGACTCTCGCACACCGGGTCTTGGTGAGAATTAGAATGATCATGTTCTGGTTCGTCTACTAAGGCTCTGGGTGAGAGGGGGGGGGGTCTATTTGCACTTTATTTTTTAAATGTATCTTAATGGCACTGGAGCGAACTATCTACACATGTTTTGCACACAGCTCGTATAGCAGCTTGTAAAACAGACGGTAAAGACGTACTGTTCGACAAAATCATCATGTTTTTGCACTGATGCGACCAATGAAAAATGCAACTCGCACAGCAAAGTCAAAGAATAGCAAAATGTGACCAAATGCTTGCAGTCTATATATCACTGTAAAGTGATAGTTTACCCAAATTGCAAAATACATTTGTAAAAGTGGAATTGACTAAAGGAATCTTACTTTCCGATGCTCGTCGGATGTGGCAGGACAAACCATGACGGACTACAGAGAGAAGCTGAGAGCTGCCCAGTGACACAAGCCTACCAGATGAGCTAAACTACGTATAAGACTCCTGAACATCTAGTCAAATGGCTACCCAGACGATTTGCATTGCCCCCCTCCCCCTAATTACACCACTGATACTCTCCTGTTGTCATCTACGCAGTCACTTTAATAACTCTACCTACATATACATATTACCTCAACTAACCGGTGCCCCGGTTACTCTGTATCGGTACCCCCCTGTATATAGTCTCGCTATTGTATTTTACTGCTTCTCTTTAATTGCTTGTTACTTTTATGTCTAATTCTTATCTGTATTTTTTTGGAAAACACATTGTTGGTTAAGGGCTTGTCAGTAAGCATTGCCTTCACTGTAAGGTCTACTACACCTGTTGAATTCAGCGCATGTGACTAACACAATTTAATTTGATTTATGTAACTTTTTGGGCAACCTGACGAAATGTCAGTTATAGATCTGTAATTCTGTAATCTGTAAATCTATTAACCTGTAGATCTGTTCTATATGTCCTATTTCTTTGCTTCCCGTTCTTAAGAATCGTTTTTGGATCTTTTACTTTCGGTTTTTGTAAATACTATATTTTTTGCTCATTGAAAATATATTTCACAGCGGGTTAAGATGGTACAATGATTCTCTACACTACACATGAATTGTTTTGACACACACACTGAAATTAGGGGACCTAGCAATTAGGGGAACTAGCCTAATTTTTTAGCAACCAGGAAATGGCGTAGCAATTTTTACATATTGCACTTTTACAATATGACAAAGAGCTTGAAAGGAAAAGCATTCTCGGTTCATTTTCATTCCACTGATGCTGAATGCTGTATGAACTTGAGAATGTTTCTTCCAAGCCCACATGTTGTGGCTCATACGTCTGGTTTTGGTTTGGTACGGTTGCATCGACCAGAGACTGCTCCACTGATAATCAGAGTGACTGCTGAAAAAAAAAGTTGTATTCGGGGAAATGAAGAACATACGACGCATTCAATAATATGTTTTGAAATCTTTTTGGTGTTAGTTATACTTTAAAAAAAAAATGTATTCTTGGCTGTCTTAAACGTCAAACACAGGCTTGCCACGATGAAGTCTGTTTTGGGCCAAATATTAAACCTACTGTTGTGACTAGCTTGTTCTCTCTCTCAATGCTCCATCAATACTTCAGCATGAAAAATATAGCCAAAAGCATGGCACACATGTAGGTTGGACGAAGTAGTATGAAAACAGATGCTAAGATTCCATCAGGCCTTCAAATACCTCTCGGCCAATCACAATGCTCTGGCCCAAACTATTCATTTTATAACTCTGTATAACATGCAGGTTTCAGTATGAAGTTAACAACATACAGTGATTGGTTTAGCATTTTCACACGATGTCATAATTCCAATCATTCTGGGATTGTATTTTGATATTGAGTGATATTTGCTGTCATATCATGCTTATGGACTGAAGTAAGATGTTACCATTACAGGCAGATGGTCACAAGAATTCTCGTTGCACCCTACTCTTCCTGAAGCGAGTGCAGCCTATTGTGTACAGCTGTGACAGTAGTCCTTGGCGTTAGAACGGCCAGCTCTGCCAACGACCAAATTAGGTTGACCCGAAATTTCTCTTTCACAACAAATCCTCATAGAAAGTCAACTCAGCCAGGCTGTTCCAAATAAAAAAACCTGAGTGTGGCTGGTGAAAACCATGGAGAAATGCGATGCCGTGGTCCATATGTTCATCGTTTAAGTGCTTGGCAGAGGGAGGATGTAGCAACTGATGGTGGAGATGTTCTGGTTCAGTGGATAGGGAGTAAATCACTCAGGGGAGGAGAGGGATGATTCCTTCCTGCCCTCTGCGCTCCAGCAGGGTCAAGATGCAAAGAAGAAATGTTTAAAAAAGAAAGCAGCTTCCCTTTGCGGCCGAATTGGAGCAGTAAGGACCGTCAGGACTCATGTTTCCTGATGGTTACGGTCTATTTATGGAGCCTGACAACCTGAAATGCATGATGGACCAGTATAATACACTTAGTTTGGTGCATCATACTGAAAAAAATATATAAACGCAACATGCAACAATTTTAAAAAAAGATTTTCCTGAGTTATAGCTCATATCAGGTTAAGCAGTCAACTAAAATATATTCATTAGGCCCTAATCTATGGATTTCACATGATTGGGAATACAGATATGCAACTGATATGCATCTCACAGATACCTTAAAATAAAAAAATGGGCCTCACAATGGGCCTCAGGATCTCATCATGGTATCTCTGTGCGTTCAAATTGCCATCGATAAAAATGCAATTGTGTTCATTGCCCGTGGCTTATGAATCCCCATACCATACCTCCACCCCCACCATGGGGCAATCTGTTCACAACGTTGACATCAGCAAAAAGCTCGCCCACACGACGCCATACACATGATCTGTGGTTATGAGGCCGGTTCGAGGTATTGCCAAATGGAGAAACCTGCCAATGAAATCGGGGAGGGGACTATGGATCGGTAACAAGAGATTGAAAATGTTAACTTTGAAAGGTCACACCCTTCACCCCATTTAATTTAAAGTCATGAAATTCGGTACATTGGTTCCTCTCATCATAGGGAACAAATTTGCCTCAGGGAAACGTACATTTTTTTGTGAAAAACACTTAAAACGATACTCCTTAGGCACCGAATCACCGATCTGCACGAAACATGTGGCGAAGATCTACAATTGGTCTCTCAACATCATATTTTTGAGACTATTACCTAAAATATGTCCGCCGTTAACCAATAAACATTCACGTGGGCGTGGTATTGCACATAAATGCATATAAATCAGTCAAAGATATTGGTAATGGAACAAAACTTGGTACACATGTTGGAAATTCTGCCAATACTCAACATATGCAAAAACATGAATATCGACCACATTGTGGTGCTATAACGGGCACATCTATATCTCTTGATTTGCCTTTCTCATAGTGATGAAATTTGGCACACATGCTCAGGGATGTGAGTTTAGCTAACCCACACAATATCTCGGACACTACTGGCCTGATTTTAATGAAACTTTGGTGAATGATGCGTCTTGCCACTGACATCCATATTTACCAAAGTACACTGATTGACCCAAGGCCCTGCATCATTTGTGGGGGACGACATGTTTATGGTTTCCTTGTTTATATAGGCACACAGACAGAATTCAATTGATTGGATCTGTATAGTAGCAGATCAGGTGTAAAGTTAAAGTGCTTAACACAAACGCAAAAAATGAGTTTTGAGTTAAAAAATGAACACATCCAACTTCACCAATCAATTACCTTGACAGTGTCGTAATGTTAATTGGTCCTTTATTTTTTAAGCTGCTGAGAAATCACATCAGAAAGTCTGAGGAGGCTCAAGAGAAACGTGTTCCGGTTAAAGTCAGTCTGTGAGAGTGTGAAAGCAGATTAGACCATAATAAAACGCCTCAGAGAGCAAGTCTGGCTAATGGCGTCCGTCTGACAACACTTTGCTCTGTGGAGCTGAACAAACAGTTATAAAACTGTCACCTAGATCATCATAAAGGAGTATGGTAAGCTAGTGCTGGCTGCGGAAACTGTACCGACATCTGTCCAGATGATCCACTCTCTGGCTGTTTTGTTTTGGTTGCGGAGGGTTGGACCACTTGTAAGCAGCCGTGTATTTTCCATGTTGCCGTTTCAACAGCTTCATGCTGTGGCAGCTCGACTATTCCCGCAGTGGCCATGTAGAGAGGGCTACATCACAGTCTTGTTGTTTAGAATAGATTATTTTGTCCATTTTTGTTAGAATGGACATGTGTCTTCTGCCTTCTATCAACGCCATCAGACACAAAATGTTGAGAGGTACAAGGTCAGCCGTGGTGCCCCTGGGTGGAGGAGAGCAATGGGAAAAGCTCTGCAAAAGCTCATCCACCTCGAAGGATAATTAAAAAAAATATGGAAGGAAGTTGCCGGTGCGGAACGCAGAGCTTCACACTTGAGTGCCCATTAAAACACTAGGACCGCTAACATTTTACCATTACTTGATAGTTGAGGATGATGATGACAGGACGTTATGGGTAGTGTGGGGAATTTCCTACAATGGTGGTTTGGTGTTGTATACACAAGGATGGCGGGAGGAATAATAAAATCTAAATAAATAATTACATATTGGACTACACATTTGATTTCAGCTGCGATTAGATGCTTACGTTTTCAGGAATAGAATTGTTTTGCTGCAATGGCCCGCCTGAGCTGTTATATGCCACACCTGAAATCCTTGACTGCCATTCATCTCAATGAGAGCTGGCATATTGTTTTGGTGAGAAAAAAAACACCAGACCCACTGGCCAACATTGGATCTGTCTGCACGAAACAGGTCTCACTGCTAGGAGCTTGGTCCCTTTCGGGTTTACCACGGTGGAGTCATGAGAACGAGTCAGAGTGACTCCAGACTCCCGTTTTACATATTGACCAATAGTGGCACAGAATCTCTGGAGAAACACACACACACATTGGAGGAAATCTGAAGCGGGGAGAATTAGGTAATGAATTTGTCATCTCTCCGGGTAGAGTGGTGTGTTGTCCTTTTGGCTCTTGTGTTTCTAAACCTCTCTCAGGAATGTTGATTTCAAAGAGAGGGCTGAGGGCTGGGTGTGTGCCCCAGTACTTGTACAGCGACTGAGTAATGTCAGCCTCTGTCATCAAGCTCAACTAATAGACCTCAGCCAGGCCCTGACGTAAAGCCCCTTGTGGTCTTAAAGGCAGCAGTGCAGACATCATTCAACATACAGTGCACGCTGTAAACACATCATGAAGCAAACGTTCAGCCTCATATATACACACACAATCAAAAGCAGGAAGGGAGATTATTTGGTTGTTTTTTTTTTAGGAGATTTTGAGGTGATTTGCACGTCACTGGATGTCAAACAGGGGGGTTGCATATCCTCCTGTCCGAACACGGTCCCCCGGAGGACCATCCATACACATGTCAGGAACACACCAGCAAGGGAACCAATTCACTGCATGTTTTCTCGTTCGGCTACAGATGTCTTGCATTTCCTGTGCTGTTTCTATGCACTGTAGAAGGGTGCTTGACCAGGCTGGGAAATAGGGAAAGGAGGTGTAAGTACACAGCATGTTGACGGTCATACAAAACAAGAACATCAGCCAATGGTGTTTGTCCCCTGTCTCCATCCCTCACATTCAGATTTTCGATCTCCTGGTTAAGGTGTAACCTGTGAGGAAGGGAAGTCGAAGTAATGCAGCTGACATACTGAAATCCTGCTTTACACACACACACACACACACACTACACACACACACCGTCAGCAGTAATGTTTTTTATTCTATTCCATCGTCGTGGGCAACAGAGACAAAAACTAAATATGTGAACAAATAAGATAAAAATATCGAAGTGACATGAAAGCTGAGGTTAGAATCTGATGAGGACAAAGGAAAAGCTCAAACTCAAGTCATCAGGTCCCGTGCTCCACTTCCTGTCGTCCACTTCCTGCTGAGAGCAACATTTGTGTAAACCACGAGTACTTATGAGCGAGGTGTTGGAATGTTTAACTTTCAAGATGTGTCCCCGTGGAGAGTCAGTTTTTTTCTCCTGTTTTGAGCGAATCAAAGACGACAACAAAAAACAGTATTTTCAAAGGGAGGTGAGCAGTGTTTTGTCAGCACAACAAAAGCAACAAATTGGCAACACGTTTAGGATGAATTTCAAGTAATCTGAAACACATGCATAAATTATAGCCTGATAATTATGCACCTCGAGCTGTTTTTTTTTTACAATTACACCGGAAATGACTATTTACAACTTGATTAACCATTTTTCAGTCACACTACAAAAGTGGATGACCATCTATTTCTTTCCATAACATTACTAGGTTTGACATATGACAATAACACATTTCATGGTCGACACAAGTCTGTCACACAGAGCACTTGGAAGAGAGGACTAAATGAAAGGGGAAACAAACCCATCTGGTTAGTGCTGTTCCTTCAATACCATGTATGTTTAGCTGCAGGGGCCTGGCTTTAGGACGCATTTCCTCTCCACGATGGCTCTCTGCTGGATGCCAGTGACTGGCTTTAGGACGCGTTTCCTCTCCACCATGGCTCTCTGCTGGATGCCAGTGACTGGCTTTAGGACACGTTTCCTCTCCACCATGGCTCTCTGCTGGATGCCAGCGACTGGCTATAGGACGCGTTTCCTCTCCACCATGGCTCTCTGCTGGATGCCAGCGACTGGCTTTAGGACGTGTTTCCTCTCCACCATGGATCTCTGCTGGATGCCAGTGACTGGCTTTAGGACGCGTTTCCTCTCCACCATGGATCTCTGCTGGACGCCAGTGACTGGCTTTAGGATGCGTTTCCTCTCCACCATGGCTCTCTGCTGGATGCCAGTGACTGGCTTTAGGACGCGTTTCCTCTCCACCATGGCTCTCTGCTGGACGCCTGCGATTGGCTACTCAAATACCTTCATTTGCATAACACTGTACCTCTGCTTTCAGATGTTTAACTGGGAGGTTTCCCGTGGGAGCTTCGTCTTAATGTAACAGTATAACTTTAGGCCGTCCCCTCGCCCATACCTGGGCGCGAACCAGGGACCCTCTGCACACATCAACAACAGTCACCCACGAAGCATCGTTACCCATCGCTCCACAAAAGCCGCGGCCCTTGCAGAGCAAAGGGGAACCACTACTTCAAGGTCTCAGAGCAAGTGACGTCACCGATTGAAATGCTATTTAGCGCGAACACCGCTAACTAACTAGCCATTTCACATCCGTTACATTAACACTGGCAATTCAATCCTTTTAGATAAGTGTGCATGTATAGTGTGTGTGTGTGTCTGTGTGTGTGTGTGTGTGTGTGTGTGTGTGTGTGTGTGTTTGTATGGGTCATATGGCTTTGTATTACCACCATCGACACTATAACTCAGGTTGCATGCACACGTCATTGCAATCACATCTCAAAACCTTCTTTTTTTTTTGTCCCTCCAAAAATATCAGAATTGAAGGTTTCTCAAGCTGTCCCCTTTTATAAAGTGGAAGAGGTCGCAAGGACATGGTAACGGACCAGTTATACTCTTTGAGACAGTGCCAAGTTCCGCATGTGTGTGTGGGCGGGCGATATTCACGTCTGCCCATGGCTAAAAAGCCACATTGAAATGCAAACACTACCGCCCCTGTCTCCCACCCACCCCCTTAGGCCCCTTCAGGCCCTCCCATCCCTAACCGTTTACAGAAGCCCCTGACAACGTGTGTATATTATATCCACTTCCTTCTGGGGAACGAATAGTAAACAACATTTTCCTCAACGCATAGCCCCATTACAACTGATAAATCGTTGTTTCGGAGAGAGGCCACTATTAAGAGTTCTCTTTCCTGAGAGACCTAAGTGCTCTGAATGGTGTGCGTGGAGCGCCGGGGGTACGAGGCTGAGAGTCTCCATTCATCTTTCTAGAAGATAAGACAGGTGGGTAACAGAAAAGCATATGTAACAAACCCAGAGTTCGACAGCCGTCCATGAGGCATTTATTCTTTCCAAATGTAGAGTAATAGAAGTCTCCAGTCTCTAGATGGTTCCTGGGTAAAATCTTACGCTGTGAGAATGGATTTGTTTAGTAATTCGAGACAAATTGAAATGTGTGAAACCAACTGTAATTTTTCAAACAGATTCGATTCAAGCATGTTTGTTTCCTATAATTCTGAAATAAGTTTTGCGCTGTACAACTCCTGGATACCTTGTTGCCTTAGTTACCTACCTGGCAAAAGGCTGAGCCCTCTTCTTGACCCAAGTTAATGCCTTAGTTAGCCTGCTAACTCCTCTGGTTAATGGACTTGATTGCATATGGCCCAATGTCTTTGTAGAAACTTAGCATGCATGGTTACTGCAGCTAGTTATGGCCCCTGGTTGTTAGTGCAAATCTGTTTCACGCAACGTTTGGTTTACTTGTTGAATGGTAGCTATCAGCCTATATTTCAGAGAATGAGAGCATCTTGCTACTTAGTGTCTTGCAAACACAAAGCTCATTTACTGTGTTTTAATGATAGGAGAGTGGATGTCCTGCTTCATAAAATCAGCTGTGGCTCAGTGGGATCTCTCTACCCCCTTGATTATCTATCTTCTTCCCCCTCTCTCCCTCCTTCACCCTCCCTGCATCTCTCTCTCTCTCTCTCTCTCTCACTCTTATTATACAGTATCTAACGAGTGTACATTTTCTCTCCAGACAGAAGAGGGAGCCACGACTCTACATTTGTCAGGCAGCAGCAGAGTCAGGGTTAGATTTTGGTTTAAGGCCCTTCTCCATGGCATTTATACTACTGTACACTTACCAGCAGCAATGTGGGGCATTGGTCACCGGCTCACCTGCCTTTATGTCCCCCCGGTTAAAGGTTTAACCATCAGTTGGGGCTGCTATGAGACACTTCACCCGAACACTGTAACATACCTGTCTTCAAATACTATTTGAAATAGTTACAAATACATCATATGTGCTTGGTTGTGGTTGCCTGGCTTAATAAACTGATGGAATAGTCCCAAAACTGCATACCCTGCCCACCTGGCAATCCAGGCAGGCTGGACCAAACACTCCAAGTGTTTGAAAGATTTCAAAAAAAGTATTTGAACCGAGGTCTGCACTGCAGCACTGAGCACAATCAAATCCAGCTGTACAAGTGAATAAGTCTTACCCAATGTAAGCACTGTAAATCTTCCCGGAACAAGTGAACAATGAAATTTGAAATTAATGATTCCGTGTAGCTCTATCATTTCAATGGTCATTTATTAGAAAAGGTTACTGGCTGATTGCCTAATTGCCTTTGAGTCTGTGGGCTCGGTTTCTATAGCTGATGGACGAATGACCATTCTGGCCCTGAGAAATTTCTGGCCCCCAAAGGTTCAACTAAATCTTTAGTCATTTTATGTTTTACTGACTTTTATGATTATTTCCCTGCAATATCGCTATACACGTCTTGAATCTCACACCGATGTCTTTTTGTTTTGTGTAGAAGTTTCTTGCCTGGGCAGATGGTGACGCAGGTCATGTAGATAACTCATGTCAATGAAGGACAGCTACAGTATATTCCACAGCTATAGTCAACAATTTCTCATTTCGGATAGATCACTCTCCTTTACTCTGTTTTGAGGCCAGAATTTGATTTGCTGAGACAATACCCCATTTCCAGGGTCACCAATCACATTAACGCGACTTGATTGCACATACGGTGGATTACACAGAAAAGAGGAAGACGTTACACGTGGACAACAGCAGCCACAATCCACAGACCTCTGAAACATTCAGAATGAAAAAAAAAAATCACACTGCAACCCATGATGCATTGTGGTCTGGCTTGGCTCTGACAACTAACAGGGTTGTGACATTGAGCAGGAGCGCTCTTTAAGAGACGGGGGCCACCGTGACAGGATACATTTCTCTGATATTAACAATAAATAACATCTCGAGCCAAAGCCCAACGAGTCAGCTGTTTCTAGTCCCTTAGGTGGGTCACTACGTGACAGGGTCCATTTTGTGCCGTCACTCTGGGGGAAGAAACACACATCTCCACATCCCCTCACTGCAGTCCCCAAGCTCGGAGATTAAAGGCTGCCTAGGGCCTACTGACGCCCCGCTGGGCTCTGAGTTTCATCACAGAGAACGGAGCACACTGCTATGGAGGGTGTAGAAGGAGCATTTGTCAGACTGCTCCTTGAAGGAAATTAGTGGAGTTCAAACTTCGCTGTGATATTTTCTTGCGACTTTGTGCCGAAATGGGATGCAGTGGTCGAGTCAAGCCATGTTTACAATATGGACGTTAGGGTGCATTGTGGTGTCCCGCATGGATACATGTTGTCATTTAGGCCAATCAGAGCTGGCAAACAGGTATGTTGGGGTTAACACAAAACAATAATGTACTTTAAATTGAGAAAATATGTGTTTAACTTCTCCCTGTTTATTAGCCAATAATAGTACCCTATAAGTCCCTAAATTATTAGTGAGAGAGAATTGTCAGGAAATGGAAAGTCCCAGCTAGCACATTTTGGTTCCTTGGAAGTTATGGGAACACATATTTTTTGTTCCACATTGGTTGTGGGAATGAAGCCATACGTTTTCTGACCGGGTAAAACATAACGTTTTTTAAACATTATGAGAACAGAAGTGAAAGTTTTGGCGTTCTTGGAACGTTTATTTTTAGGTTGCAGGGAAGTTCTGAGAACGTCTTGGTTCCTTGAAAGTTTCCTGTGAAGTTTTATGAAACCTTCAGAAATTATAGTTTATTTTAAGATTTTTGAATAACTTCCTTAAAAATGTTCACTGAATAAGACTTTTAATAACACTGCTAGTTTGTTTTGGGTTAACTTTTTTGAACTCCCAGCACAGATAGGATACATGGAAATGAATTTCCTTAGACATTAATCAAGCAAACACATAACTTTTTTATTGTGACACAGCATCACAGCATTCAAACCTATATCTTCTGTTTTCTATCCATGGAATTAATCCACTGCACCACCAGGACAGAGTTAGAATGCCATGTTTTTTTTTACGCCTACAAAGCTGTTCATTTCGGTCTATTCAAACCCCATATCAAAAGACACAAGCACTCATTAAGATTTGGTGTGGCCAATTAGTGGTCACGGCCAACACACCTGAACACACTTAACATATAGAGGTTAGAGAGAGTTTTGTTGATGTTGAGAACGGAATGTATATGTTTTTAAATAACATTCTTAGAACCTTCTCTAAACATTAAAGTTTTATTTTATTTATTTTACCTTTATTTAACTAGGCAAGTCAGTTAAGAACAAATCCTCATTTACAATGACGGCCTAGGAACAGTGGGTTAACTGCCTGTTCAGGGGCAGAACAACAGACTTGTACCTTGTCAGCTCGGGGTTTGAACTTGCAACCTTCCGGCTACTAGTCCAACGCTCTAACCACTAGGCTACCCTATGGAGAGTTTTCTTAACTTTCTGGGAACAATTTGAGAACATGACTTTAAATAGATCATGTGAGAAATGTTACAGTATGCTGAAGTACTGAAATTCCCACAGAAGAACGTTGTTTCTTTTACGTTCTTGGAACAATTTGAGAACAGGAATTGAAATAGAACTATGAAGAAACCTGCAGGAAACGTTATGCTGAAGTACTGAAATTCCCACAGAAGAACGTTGTTTCTTTTACGTTCTTGGAACAATTTGAGAACAGGAATTGAAATAGAACTATGAAGAAACCTGCAGGAAACGTTATGCTGAAGTACTGAAATTCCCACAGAAGAACGTTGTCGTTCCCATAGCAACGATTAAAACATTCCCTAACCAGAAACCGTGGATTGATGGCAGCATTCGTGTGGAACTGAAGGCGCGAACCACTGCTTTTAATCAGGGCAAGGTGTCTGGTGACATGACTGAATACAAACAGTGCAGCTATTCCCTCCGCAAGGCTATCAAACAAGCTAAGCGCCAGTACAGAGACAAAGTAGAATCTCAATTCAACGGCTCAGACACAAGAGGCATGTGGCAGGGTCTACAGTCAATCACGGACTACAGGAAGAAACCCAGCCCAGTCACGGACCAGGATGTCTTGCTCCCAGGCAGACTAAATAACTTTTTTGCCCGCTTTGAGGACAATACAGTGCCACTGACACGGCCTGCAACGAAAACATGCGGTCTCTCCTTCACTGCAGCCGAAGTGAGTAAGACATTTAGACGTGTTAACCCTCGCAAGGCTGCAGGCCCAGACGGCATCCCCAGCCGCGCCCTCAGAGCAGGCGCAGACCAGCTGGCCGGTGTGTTTACGGACATATTCAATCAATCCCTATACCAGTCTGCTGTTCCCACATGCTTCAAGAGGGCCACCATTGTTCCTGTTCCCAAGAAAGCTAAGGTAACTGAGCTAAACGACTACCGCCCGTAGCACTCACATCCGTCATCATGAAGTGCTTTGAGAGACTAGTCAAGGACCATATCACCTCCACCCTACCTGACACCCTTGACCCACTCCAATTTGCTTACCGCCCAAATAGGTCCACAGACGATGCAATCTCAACCACACTGCACACTGCCATCTGGCCCCCTAACCCATCTGGACAAGAGGAATACCTATGTGAGAATGCTGTTCATCGACTACAGCTCGGCATTCAACACCATAGTACCCTCCAAGCTCGTCATCAAGCTCGAGACCCTGGGTCTCGACCCCGCCCTGTGCAACTGGGTACTGGACTTCCTGACGGGCCGCCCCCAGGTGGTGAGGGTAGGCAACAACATCTCCTCCCCGCTGATCCTCAACACTGGGGCCCCACAAGGGTGCGTTCTGAGCCCTCTCCTGTACTCCCTGTTCACCCACGACTGCGTGGCCATGCACGCCTCCAACTCAATCATCAAGTTTGCGGACGACACAACAGTGGTAGGCTTGATTACCAATAACGACGAGACGGCCTACAAGGAGGAGGTGAGGGCCCTCGGAGTGTGGTGTCAGGAAAATAACCTCACACTCAACGTCAACAAAACTAAGGAGATGATTGTGGACTTCAGGAAACAGCAGAGGGAACACCCCCCCATCCACATCGATGGAACAGTAGTGGAGAGGGTAGCAAGTTTTAAGTTCCTCGGCATACACATCACAGACAAACTGAATTGGTCCACTCACACAGACAGCATCGTGAGGAAGGCGCAGCAGCGCCTCTTCAACCTCAGGAGGCTGAAGAAATTCGGCTTGTCACCAAAAGCACTCACAAACTTCTACAGATGCACAATCGAGATCATCCTGGCGGGCTGTATCACCGCCTGGTATGGCAACTGCACCGCCCTCAACCGTAAGGCTCTCCAGAGGGTAGTGAGGTCTGCACAACGCATCACCGGGGGCAAACTACCTGCCCTCCAGGACACCTACACCACCCGATGCTACAGGAAGGCCATAAAGATCATCAAGGACATCAACCACCCGAGCCACTGCCTGTTCACCCCGCTGTCATCCAGAAGGCGAGGTCAGTACAGGTGCATCAAAGCTGGGACCGAGAGACTGAAAAACAGCTTCTATCTCAAGGCCATCAGACTGTTAAACAGCCACCACTAACATTGAGTGGCTACTGCCAACACACTGTCGATGACACTGACTCTACTCCAGCCACTTTAATCATGGGAATTGATGGGAAACGATGTAAATATATCACTAGCCACTTTAAACAATGCTACCTTATATAATGTTACTTACCCTACATTATTCATCTCATATGCATACGTAGATACTGTACTCTATATCATCGACTGCATCCTTATGTAATACGTGTATCACTAGCCACTTTAACTACGCCACTTGGTTTACATACTCATCTCATATGTATATACTGTACTCGATATCATCTACTGTATCTTGCCTATGCTGCTCTGTACCATCATTCATTCATATATCCTTATGTACATATTCTTTATCCCCTTACACTGTGTATAAGACAGTAGTTTTTTTGGAATTGTTAGTTAGATTACTTGTTCGTTATTACTGCATTGTCGGAACTAGAAGCACAAGCATTTCGCTACACTCGCATTAACATCTGCTAACCATGTGTATGTGACAAATAAAATTTGATTTGATTTGATGTTTGACTGAGTGTTGAGGCAGGATACAAAACAAGAACTGTCAAATGTCTCAAACCATGAGCCTTGCAGTAGAAATGGAAGACTCAACACCAAACATGGTCTAAGTCACACCATGACACTACACTAAAACGAGCATGAAGAACCTGTGTTATTGGCACCAGCCCGGGCCATAAATGTAACTACATTTCACAACATCCATCTATTTATCCAACTCAGTGAACTTTTATATGTGATGAGTGAGAACATACTGTATATATATATATATATATATATATATATATGGGTATTTTACTCTGTTGTGCCGATGTTTTCATTACTGAGTCCTACCCTATGATTCATTGCAAAATGTCCCATATGTGCAACAATGCCATCAATAACCTTGCATTCGAGCTTAAATCTACACTGCCATAGCATTTAAAAGGTAGACAGAGTATTAACAGTAGACTGAGTATTTTACATACATATCCTCACTGATCCGAATACCCGTCTTATCACTCAGCAATTACTCCATTTGAAACCTTGTGTTGGTAATCATTACAAATCGCAATGGCACAATAAACCACCAGAGTTATGACAGCGTAGAATAATTCATTATGGACATGGGGAGAAGTTGAAAAGTTGAATAGCGGGGTTCTGTGTGGAGCTCTGTACAGTGGTGGATGTACAGGATACTCTGGGCTAAGCAAAAATAACGCCACTGTTTTCCTTGTACTTGTGGTTGGCTTGGCCTGTGGCCAGGAAGTATTTAGGACTGGCACATAAATGGCACGATGGAAAAGGAAGCCGGACCAGAGCATGTGACATTGACAGCACGACCAAGAGACACCTAACTTGAGGTTAGTACATGCTTCCATAATGTTTATGTGACAGAATGCTAAGAGAAGATAACAGCTAACATTCCTACCCATCTTAGACAGCAGGGAAGTCTTATGTGTGTGTGAGGTATCTGAAAGACTTTTACAGAATACCCTATGAGCCTTTGCTAAAATGAAACCTCAAGCAATCAGTGCTCTTGTAATGCACTGAAATGCATCGTTTTTCCAACACTACATGCAATCGTTTGCGGTATACTTCTTGAAATCAGCAATGGACGGGAGAGTTTGCCTGCCACTAATTTCGCCAAACTGCCTAGTCGTTGCGTTCCCATGGGGTGACTCAGCAGCTGAGAAATGAACTGTGTTGTAAACCTGGCTGAGAGCAGGAACACACAGTAAAGAAACCGACCCGTTGGACCGCATGCTTGATGTGAGGCACCGATTTTTTTTCCCATGTTGATGCAATGATTATGTGGTTTAGTAAAGTGAGCCACGAGACGTTCTGTTTATTTACACCGGTTAGGCTATTTTTACCAGGAAAGTTTTGTTTTCACAGTAGAGTTGAGTCACACTGTAACCTTAGCAACGGTTTGTTTTTCCCGTGCCTATTTTAATTTAAAAAAGTGTATTTAACCTTTTATTTAAGTAGGCAAATTCAGTTAAGAACAAATTCTTATTTGCAATGATGGCCTACCCCGGTGAAAACCCTCCCCTAACACGGACGATGCTGGGCCAATTGTGCGCCGGCCCTATGGGGCACGCGATCACGGCCGGTTGTGATACAGCTCGGGATCGAACCAGGGTCTGTAGTGACGCCTCTAGCACTGAGACGCAGTGCCTTAGACCGCTGCGGCACTCGGGAGGCCCTCTACTATAGCAATGCCTATGTATTGCATTGATATAGTATGAAAGAAAAATCAAGCCCGCAAGTGCAGGTAGTCATCCTCTCCTTTTAATCGGTATCTAAATTGCCCAGCTGAGTATAAAAACTTGCACAAAAAAATTGTGTAAAGCAGTCTCGATTCAAAAGTAAAATACAGATCTTCTCAAGTGATATTGTTGCAATATAAGTTGAATTGAAGCGTGTGACCCTATTTTAAAACGTTTCGGAAAGCAACCGTCCAAAACGGAGAGATGCCGGATCCTGTTCAGGCAGGATCCTGTTCCGGCAGGATCCGGCACAAGTTAAACAATGTTAACAACGTATTGTAAAGGAACAGATGACAATCAACAACTGTCTTGGATGTGTCTCTTGCACTCACTTTAATCTAGGCAACTGTTTCGGAAATAAGACTGATTGTGAAGTAATTTGGGGGAAAAGCTCCTGTCTCATGGATTATGTAAATGATTATTTCTATCTGGCTGTATAAAAGTCTCCCCGAATCTCTAAGAGAGATTGAACCAAGAGACCCTGCAGACACTGGACACTGAGACTCTCCTCATCGGTTATCTGGGTAAACTCGGCAGGAAGCCTAGCGGTAAGACCGGCAGGAAGCCTAGCGGTAAGACCGGCAGGAAGCCTAGCGGTAAGACCGGCAGGCAGCCTAGCGGTAAGACCGGCAGGCAGCCTAGCGGTAAGACCGGCAGGCAGCCTAGCGGTAAGACCGGCAGGCAGCCTAGCGGTAAGACCGGCAGGCAGCCTAGCGGTAAGACCGGCAGGCAGCCTAGCGATAAGACAGTGACACTTTGGAGTTGTACTGTATACTCAAGTAATTTGATCATTCTTAGATTTATTGAGTTGTTTAAAATAATTTGTTTTATTTAATACTTCTGTTGAATAGTTTGAACTGGAAGCTACAACCTTCGGACTTCACAATGATGGTAAGACATTACATTTATTTGTTTTCTTATTGCATATTTTGTATGTGTACTTCAATATTAAACTGGTAGATAGATGTTTTGTTTGAAATTTGATAAAATTATAGTTTAAAGGAGCAATTTGCAGTTAGAAATATAACAATGCAACACCCCACCACTGTTTTGTTAAACGGCTGAGGGATGGGGCTGGAGAAATGTAACCACTCTCAAATGTTGGACAGCGACGAAGTCCAACGTCTCAACTAAGGGTTCCATTTGCACCATCTGCATCACTGTCACCTGTCCAGGCCTAGTGTGACATGGACACTGATTGCAAAAAAAGTTGACTGAGAGTAGCACATCACTATTTCTGTATCTTTGACATCCTTACAAATATAGAAAAATACAGTAGCTCTCTCTGTCTCTCTCTCTCTCTCTCTGTTTCTCTCTCTCTCTCTCTGTCTCTCTCTCTCTGTCTCCCTCTCTCCTCTCTTTGTCTCTCTCTCTCCTCTCTCTCTGTCTCTCTGTCTCTGTCTCTCTGTCTCTCTCTCTCTGTCTCTCTCCTCTCTCTCTCTGTCTCTGTCTCTCTCTCTGTGTGTGTGTTTGTGTACCAGAGGAAAATGGATGGCACTGTGAACTTCTACAGACCCTGGGGACCAGGTACAAAACTGGTTCTGGAAACATCTGGAGAGAGGGGTGAGAGGCTGGATGAGACTTTACTTCATAGAAACATGCTATGTCTGGAGAGCAATGTCTGGGTGAGACTTTACTTCATAGAAACATGCTATGTCTGGAGAGTCCTGGCTGGGTGAGACTTTACTTCATAGAAACATGCTATGTCTGGAGAGCAATGTCTGGGTGAGACTTTACTTCATAGAAACATGCTCTGTCTGGAGAGTCCTGGCAGGGTGAGACTTTACTTCATAGAAACATGCTATGTCTGGAGAGTCCTGGCTGGATGAGAGTTTACTTGATAGAAATATGAGGAAACATCAATTCTTCAGGACTGGAGAACATCCACCTCCTTACTAAGAAGGAATAAGGGTGGAAATGGATGACTGAGGAAAACAGAGAGACTCAGAGGCTGACGGCTACAAGATGCACATCACTGGCTTCCAAAAATGGAAGTGCAGGTGAGTGAGGAATTAGATATGTTGTTTTTTGGGAATATTAACACAAAAGTCATTCATACACTGCTCCATCGTCATAGTTTTCTGGGAGCACATGCACAGTACTGTGTTTGTCCTATAAACCTCAGAGAAAATGTTCACCAATACTTTATTTGGCTGTAATGACATACCCCCTATGCAAAAAAAGGAGTACCACTCATAAACACAGGACAATTGGACTCATGATTAATTTGTTTCTCTGTTTTTCAAGGGACTCACTGAAGCTTCTTAACCGGGTAGAAATGAACCGCCTTCGACAAAGACAATGACGCTCCGCCTCAGAATTTTGCAAATAGATCATATGCTGCATTTTGCTATATGAGTTGCCACAATGCAAACATCAACAGATTGTACTTATGGGGAAAGACACATTATGTTACTACTGGTGTTAACTGGGCTACGTGGAAAAGTTATTTTATTGGATTTTTCTTGGCCATCTCTATGAAGGTCAGACCAGTGTCAGACCACTGAAGAGAAGCCAGCCAGCAGGGTCTCCCAATGTCTGTTGCAGGGGCTTAGACCCGCTACTCTGACATTACAGTATCTCATTAATCATCCAATCATTGCCACCTGTATCAGATGAGACGTGGGATATCTGTTTTATAAATGTTATGTGTGCTTCTGACCTGACAACTTTATCTACAAACATTGTGTTGATGACGAGCGGGACCCTGCCTTCTGGCGATGCAGCTAAATGTTTAAGGGTTATCACATTTATCTTTATTGTCCTCTTGTTGTGTAATGCAACCGTATGCAACCATATGCATATCATTACAGTCCGCACATTCCATACAGATTTTCAGTACCTTTCATAATGACTAGGTTGCAGACTACACTCTCGTATCTGAAACAATCATGTCTAGCGTCATACTTTTTGATGAAGGGGCCTGCTTCGTGTTACGGAGAGGCAATAGTTAGTGGAGTAGTCTCTCAAATGTAGGTCCTTTGGCAGTTATCATTGCCAGACCGAATGCCTCGAATAGCATGTCATTAGCTACTTTGACCCTGCATGACACAATAATTGCAGCACTAAAGGAAGGCAATGGAAAGGATCTGAATGTCATGCGTAGCGTGAAGTCCCTGGGCGGACTGAAGGTATGTTTACATTTGCTGACTAAAATGAGGACTGTTGTTTATGGACTATCCAGTTTGAATGTATTTCTTTTACTTTTTGACTACGAGCAAAATACACCCAATAAATAAACGTATGAACAAAAGGTATTTTAATAATGTTTTATGTAAGGGACCAAAATTCCTCTTTGAACACAATTCATACAAAACAATGTGGTCACCCCTTCAAATTAGTGGATTTGGCTAGTTCAGACACACCCATTGCTGACAGGTGTAGAGTATACAATTGAGCACACAGCCATGTAATCTCCATAGACAAACATTGGCAGTAGATTGGCCTTAATGAAGAGCTCAGAGACTTTTAACTTGGCATCGTTATAGGATGCCACCTTTCCAACAAGTCAGTTCGTCAAATTTCTGCCCTGCTAGAGCTGCCCTGGTCAGCTGTAAGTGCTGTTATTGTGGAGTGGAAAAGTCTAGGAGCAACAATGGCTCAGCCGCAAAGTGGTAGGCCACACAAGCTGAATGCCGCAGCGTGTAGCACGTTAAAATGGTCTGTCCTCAGTTGCAACACTCACTACCGAGTTCCAAACTGCCTCTGGAAGCAACTTCAGCACAATAACTGTTAGTCAGGAGCTTCATGAAATGGGTTTCCATGGCCAAGCAGCCACACACAAGCCTAAGATCACCATGCGCAATGCCAAGCGTTGGCTGGAGTGGTGTAAAGCTCGCCGCCATTGGACTCTGGAGCAGTGGAAACGCATTTCCCTGGAGTGATGAATCAAGCTTTACCATCTGGCAGTTCGACAGAAGAACCTGAGTTTGGCGGATGCTAGGAGAACGCTATCTGCCAGAATGCATAGCGCCAACTGTAAAAGTTGGTGTAGGAGGAATAATGTTCTGGGACTGTTTTTCATGGTTCTGGCTAGGCCCCTTAGCTCGAGTGAAGGAAAATCTTAACGCTACAGCATACAATGACATTCTAGATGATTCTGTGCTTCTAACTTTGTGGCAACAGTTTGAGAAAGGCCCTTTCTTGTTTCAGCATGACAATGCCCCCGTGCACAAAGTGAGGTCCATACAGATATGGTTTGTCAAGATCGGTGCAGAAGAACTTGACTGGCCGGGCACAGAGCCCTGATCTCAACCCCACCAAACACCTTTGGGATGAATTGGAACGCCGACTGCGAGCCAGGCCTAATCACCCAACATCAATGCCTGACCTCACTAATGTTCTTGTGGCTGAATGAAAAGCAAGTCCCCTACAGCAATGTTCCAACATTGAGTGGAAAGCCTTCCCAGAAGAGTGCAGGCTGTTATAACAGAAAAGGGGTGACCAACTCCATATTAATGCCCATCATTTTGGAATGAGATGCACGACGAGTAGGTGTCCACATACTTTTGGTCATACAGTGTACGTGATGTTTGGCATGTATGAGACATGTGTTTCATTAGATTTAACGAGTGATACATTAGCTACCTAACTTAATCAACCTCATGTCATTCAACACAATAATAATCATCATATATGCCATTTAGCAGACAGTTTTATCCTATGCGAATTACAGTGAGGCGTGCATACATTTTAGGTATGGGTGGTCCCAGGATCGTACCCACCATCTTGGTGCTGTATACAGCCTGCGGAAAACCTCAGTGAATATATTGCATCTAGATTCTAAATGAAGGATGAAGGTCAATGGAGAACATATATTAAGAAATATCTTACAGCTTCTCAATAAGTCTTTCAGTTTCTACATGATTTAGCCTGTGTGTTTGCATGGTCTTCACCGTTTGAGGTCTAACTATACAGTGTTTGTGTTGGAGGTCATGCGGGTATTGATGTAGATTCTCCCATTAGGGCTTGGAACACTAAAATAGAGTACCTTCCAAGAGTCCATCTGATGCAAATGTTTATTCACTTTGTAAATCACCCCAAAATGTTCCTCCAGGGATCAAATTTTAGGAACAATTGAAGCATGTTGCGTTACAAATGAGTTGCTGGTGGAATGTTTCTTGTAAAATGCTGTTTGGTTTTTCCAAATTAGGTGTCTACATACAATTCCCATCCTTCGCTCAGTCCCACCAGTGGCATTAGTGAAACATATTTACTCGTCTACGTTGTCAGTAGATGGGGATGTCTATGACAAGGATTCGCTGTGTCCTTTGGGTAAAAGGTGAATTAGTAGAGGGAATTTGAGGGAAAAGAAAACATAAATTGGTATAAGGTTCATTACACTTATTTGCGACTGCTATTAAATGTCAGAGAATTGCAGTGCCTTCATTTTGCTCTACCTACTGCTTGATTAGCTATATCAAAACCAAGCACCCACATTCGAACCAGCGACTGTAGTGACACCTCTTGCACTGAGATGCAGTGCCGTAGACTGCTGCCCCACTCGGGAGCCCACATGCAGATGCTCTGGGCCAATACTGTGTAACTTTGCTATAGCACCACTTTTAGGTCCATATATGCCCTGCTTTAGTACATCCCAAGTTATCAGCTTGATGAGGCAATGCTGGACTTCCCTTCGTTGGAAAATCTACACATTTCCCATGATAGATTTACACTCATTTAATCACAGCCATGTGTGAAATAGCACCCGTATCATTGAATAACGTTGCAAATGACAGAAGTAAAAAGACGGCTGCGTGTTTTTCTTAGACTTGCCAGAGACCCAGATATGTCTTTAAACTGTGAGAAAAATGAACTGTGTTCCGAATCGTATGTCTAAACAGCAACGGCTAACTCAGGGGATGCATTCGGAATCTGTGGATTTTCTTGGCACTTCGCTGAAGATGTTATATTTGCTTATCGTTTGGCCAGTTGCTGTCGTCACTTCGACTCGCACTGGAGCACTTCACCTCATTATAGAACGTCAAAAACGTCCTATATCTTCCTTCCTGTTGGATATCTTGGATAAACAAACCACTTGGCTTGAGAACCGCAGGCCTCCGTTTCAGAAGGGGAGGCGAGTTAATAGCTGTGTCGTCCCGAGCAGTTTCCCAGCTACTGGTTACGCTAGGCTAGGTCAATAAAACCCAATCCCCCAGAAATGTTCTCTCAAATTTTACAGGCACTCCGATTTATTTTCACTTTGTGTAAAACAAATGAGCAAGGCAATAAAGTAGATAGCATTTTTTTTCATCTTTGGGGCCAAGTCCAACATAAATACATGACTGAATAAAAAATAATTGATGTAGCGAACAACGAAATAACAGTGAGACTATGGTTGTAATTTAATACCAGTGGAACGATATAACTAAAATGAGGTCTGTAGCCTAATAATGTCAACGCTAATATACTGTATTCATTTTTTTTTTATTGAGTCAGTGTAATGGTGGAGAACTGAACATGACACGTTGTGCTATTCTGGGAATAACAAGTGAGTCTTAAATTTGAGTTTCAAATTTACTCACCAGAAAAGTCCCCCAAAAATGGAAATGACATCGCATTTATTTTCAGTTGCTGTATTGCATACGTTCACATAACAGCATTTCATACACAAATTTAACCAATGGAAATGCTGGAATACAGGCTTTATCTGCCCCCATTGTAGCGCTACATGATAAAGAGGACATTCAAACACGCATTAGACTGTTTACCATACATTACATTGAGGTGTCCAGCAATCTATTATATTGAGTCTGCCTTTCACAAAAGTTGTAATGTATTTAAAGATGCAATATGTACATTTTTGGGGGGAACGCAACAAAATTCACATAGAAATATCAGTTAAAGATCTGTCATTTTCATTGAAATCAATTCTAAGAAACAGTAATCTGTTCTAACTGCGCTATTTCTATGCTTCCAGTTTTTAAGTTTAATTTTTGTATCTTTTACGTTCGGTTTTGTACACCAGCTTCAAACAGCTGAAAATATACTTTTAGTTATGGAAAAGATATTTCACAGCACTTCAGATGATACAACGATTCTCTGCATTTTACTTGGTGGTTTTCTCACAAACTGAAATTAGGAAAACTAAAACTAACCATTTTTGCAATCAGGAAATGGCAGAGTGATTTCTGCATAGTGCCTCTTTAAAAGGTAGTAACAGATTTTATTTGTTGATTGGAAAAGGGGGTTGGCTAACTAACTTTGTTGGCTAGCAGAGCCTGCACTGTAAGTCACAAAATAAGGAATTGCAATACTTGGCAGCATAGATTGCCTCCCACTTGTGAGGCACCAATGCGGTATGCATCATTAAAAGGCACTATGTTCCAGAATTAGGCTTATTTTCTTTATTTGTTAAACAAACAAGATTTATCTTCAATGAGAAATGGCCTGAGACCTTTTTCTCAGCGATAAAGATGGATCGGATAAACTCTGCTCTACCCTTGGATTTCCAACTTGTTTTCAGGCTTGTCGGTGCTCCTTCTAAATGATCCAGAAAATGCCCCTAATGGAAATTGCAGGTGGGAAATGCATTATAAATCTGGGGGTCTTGCTACCATTTCATTTGGAAAGAAGCGGTTAATCTACAATTTTAATATAGAGAGAAAACATTCCTGAGTAATTACTGTGCATTATAAAATACTGTATACAGGACAAGCAACTAGCATGGCTGATTAGGGCCTAACTGGCTTCCAAAATGGCACCGATTTAGGACCTATTTTTCTTCGAAGTGAGTCTGTAAATGAAGCCAGTCCATAAGGTTTATTTAATTATGAGCGTACAATAATGGACCCTTGTATTTCGGCACTACGAGGAAAACTATCCAAACACACTGAAGGTGACGCACACCACCAAAACATCTGTGCTATTTCTCCCCTACCTGCTGTAAAAAGCATTACTTTTTTATTTTTTTTAAAAAGACATTAAAACAATAAATAATGAACTTGATTGAGTTTGTATGTTAACCACCTGTAACGTGAAAAAGCTACATTGGGGCAAAGCAGTGTGGAACTTATTTACATTCGGCTCATCACCACCTCCATTAAGCACAGAGCCGTTTGAAATGGAGACAACAATGACATTCTAGACGATTCTGTGCTTCTAACTTTGTGGCAACAGTTTGAGGAAGGCCCTTTCCTGTTTCAGCATGACAAAGTGAGGTACAGATATGGTTTGTCAAGATCGGTGCGGATGAATTTGCCTGATATGCTATGATATGCAAGTCAATAACTGATTCATGGTCAGCTGGTAGATGTAGTCAGTGTGTCACAAGGTTTGAAAACCACTCAAACCAATCATTGAAATAGGAGGCTACATTACAGAAGTGGCATAACCTGTATTCATCATGAGACGGTTACCGTGAATTAAAAACGGGATCATTTGGCATGACATGATTGGGCTCCCACGAGTGGCGCAGCGGTCTAAGGCACTGCATCTCAGGGTTTGAGGCGTCACTACAGACACCCTGGTTTGATTCCGGGCAGTATAACAGCCAGCCGTGATTGGGAGTCCCATAGGGCGGTGCACAATTGGCCCAGCGTCGTCTCGGGGTTGGCCGGTGTAAGCCGTCATTGTAAATACGAATTTGTTCTTAACTGACTTGACTAGTTAAATAAAAGGTTAAATATATATATATATATATATATATATTTTTTTTTAAATGACTGGTAGATTGTGTATTAGGCTACATTAGGTACATTGTGCAGTAGGATAATTCAAGTCCATTCATATTAGCATAGTTTTAATACATAAGAATTAGGCTGATCACAAAAACCCATCTCAAAATTCACTGATAATCAGTGATAGTACTGCATCAAGAGTTCTCTATAAGTACCCTTGTAGTATGTCATAGTATATGGTTTCATGTTGGGATGGTATGTTTCAGTTAATACCGTGTGTTTCATGTACATAGAGTATTGAACACTGGTCACTATAATAATGTTTACATACTGTTTCAACCACTTCATATGACCATTACCGTTCAAAAGTTTGGGGTCACTTAAAAATGTCCTTGTTTTTGAAAGAAAAGCACCTTTTTTCCCCCATTAAAATAACATCAAATTGATCAGAAATACAGTGAAGGTTAAATGTTGTAAATGACTATTGTAGCTGGAAACAGCAGATTTTTCATGGAATATCTACGTAGGTGTACAGATGCCCATTATAAGCAAACGTCACTCCTGTGTTCAAATGGCAAGTTCTGTTAGCCTTTTAAAATGATAAACTTGGATTAGCTAACTGATCATTAGAAAATCATTTTGCAATTATGTTAGTACAGCTGAAAACTGTTGTGCTGATTAAAGAAGTAATACAACTGGCCTTCATTAGACTTGTTGAGTGGGAGGCCCCGGTGCACAACTGAGCAAGAGGACAAGTACATTAGAGTGTCTAGTTTGAGAAACGGATGCCTCAAGTCCTCAATGTCAACAGTGAAGAGGCGACTCTGGGATGCTGACCTTCTAGGCAGAGTTCCTCTGGCAAGTGTCTGTGTTCTTTTGCCCATCTTAATCTTTTATTTTTATTGGCCAGTCTGAGATATGGCTTTTTCTTTGCAACTCTGCCTACAAGGCCAGCATCCCGGAGTCACCTCTTCACTGTTGACGTTGAGACTGGTGTTGAGGACTTGAGGCATCGGTTTCTCAAACTAGACACTCTAATGTACTTGTCCTCTTGCTCAGTTGTGCACCGGGGCCTCCCACTCCTCTTTCTAGTCTGATTAGAGACAGTTTGCGCTGTTCTGTGAAGGGAGTAGTACACAGCGCTGTACCAGATCTTCAGTTTCTTGGCAATTTCTCACATGGAACAGTCTTCATTTCTCAGAACAAAAATAGACTGACGAGTTTCAGAAGACAGTTATTTGTTTCTGGCCATTTGAGCCTGTAATCGAACCCACAAATGCTGATGCTCCAGATACTCAACTAGTCTAAAGAAGGCCAGTTGTATTGCTTCCTTAAATCAGAACAGTTTTCAGCTGTGCTAACACAATTGCAAAAGGGTTTTCTAATTAGCCTATTAAAAGGATCAACTTTGATTAGCTAACAACGTGCCATTAAAACACAGGAGTGATGGTTGCTGATAATGGGCCTCTGTACGCCTATATAGATATCCCATACAAAATATGCCGTTTCCAGCTACAATAGTTGTTTACAACACTAACAATGTCTACACTGTATTTCTGATCAATTTGATGTTATTTTAAAATGGACATAAAATGTGCTTTTCTTTCAAAAACAAGGACATTTCTAAGTCACCCCAAACTTTTGAACGTTAATGTATATACCTCATTCTAGTTATGGCTCATCCAATATATATCTACTGCTGTACATACATGTTCTATTCATTTACTGTCCATACACACCATCCTATATAACTACTGTCTATACACACCATCCTATATAACTATTGTCTATACACACCATCCTATATAACTACTATATAACTACTGTCCATACTGTCTATACACACCATCCTATATAACTATTGTCTATACACACCATCCTATATAACTCCTGTCCATACATACCATACTATATAACTACTGTCCATACTGTCTATACACACCATCCTATATAACTACTGTCTATATACACCATCCTATATAACTACTGTCTATACACACCATCCTATTATAACTACTGTCCATACACACCATCCTATATAACTACTGTCCATACACACCATCCATATAACTACTGTCCATACTGTCTATACACACCATCCTATATAACTACTGTCCATACACACCATCCTATATAACTACTGTCCATACTGTCTATACACACCATCCTATATAACTACTGTCTATACACACAATCCTGTATAACTACTGTCTATACACACCATCCTATTATAACTACTGTCCATACACACCATCCTATATAACTACTGTCCATACACACCATCCATATAACACTGTCCATACTGTCTATACACACCATCCTATATAACTACTGTCCTATACACCACCTATATAACTACTGTCCATACTGTCTATACACACCATCCTATATAACTACTGTCTATACACACAATCCTGTATAACTACTGTCTATACACACCATCCTATATAACTACTGTTTATACACACCATCCTATATAACTACTGTCTATACACACCATCCTATATAACTACTGTCTATACACACCATCCTATATAACTACTGTCTATACACACCATCCTATATAACTACTGTCTATACACACCATCCTATATAACTACTGTCTATACACACCATCCTATATAACTACTGTCTATACACACCATCCTATATAACTACTGTCTATACACATCATTATACACAGAGTGAAAATAACAGGCTGACCAGGTGAAAGCTATGATCCCTTATTAAAGTCACTTGCAACAATCTCCCTTCACTTAGAGTTTAATATAATTGCCGGCATGGTATAACAACATACCAGTGAAAAATAATTGTGTCAAGGCAATATAATCACAATGCATAGCAACAGGCATCCAGGGCACAGTTCTCTGCAGTACGAAGCAACAAAAACCTCTTCTCTTTGCATTCACACTGCCCTTGCCTTTTGCTAGTTCACTTCACCTTTTTTGAGAGGTCCAAAGTCCTCTCTTTGCGTTCAAATTGGAGGGAGTGAAAGGTTGACGTTCTTTATCACATGGTTATGCCCACCATGACTTCACTAATATCCCAAAGTTTCCTGGCCACCTCTTGGTCCGTAGCCTTGGGCAGAAGTTTCTGCTCCTGGCAGTCCGCAAAGCACTTCCCCTGGACCTCCTCCACGTCGGGCGAGCAGGCCAGGTAGACCGAGGTCTGCGCCCCTTCCTCTGGGCTCTTGAAGAAGGCCCTGGATGCCAGCTCCCACAGGGGCTTGGCCAGGAGGGGGATATTGACATGCCTGCCCAGGTTAGTCCTCACTATCCCCGGGGTCAATGCATTGACCGCCACCCCCGTCCCCTCGAGGCGGCGGGCCAACTCGCAGGTGAAGAGGAGGTTGGCTAGCTTGCTTCGGCCATAGGCAAAGGCCTTGTCATAGCGCCGTTCGCTATCCAGGTCGTCAAAGTCGATCTCGCCGTACTTGTAGAGTTTGGAGGAGACCACAACCACGCGGCTGGGCGCAGAGCGCTTCAGGAGGTCCAGGAGGAGGTGGGTGAGGAGGAAGTGGCCGAGGTGGTTCACCCCGAACTGCATCTCGAAGCCATCCTCCGTCCTGGTATAAGGGCACTGGTAGATCCCTGCATTGTTGATCAGCACGTCAATCCTGGGCTCTTCCTGTTGGAAAACATACAAATAAGATTGGTTACAAGCTTTAATAATGCTCCATGTTGCTGTAATGTCATGTTTCTGACGTGTTTACAGATGGGTTGATGTTTTAGTCCAGTGATTCCCAACCTGGGGTGCTAGGCCTATCCACAGGGGGTATTTGAAAAGAGTCATGAGACCATAGGCTGTACCTATTAAAATGTACTTCAGAGGTATTCAGTTGGTTGTACAGTAACCGAAAAAGTTTGGGAACAACTGCTTTATTTAATGGGTACAGTTAAAGTAAGTTAGCTATTTATGACATGAGTGCATGGGCATTAAGTCCCAGATTTCACAAAAGACAAAACTCTTCCAAAAGGTTTATTTGGCTGTCCCCATAGGAGAACCCTTCTTGCATTTTTGGGTCCTCTCCGTGGAAGGGTTTTTACATGGAGCCAAATGGTTTCTACTTTGAACCAAAAAATGTTTTATTCACCTAAGGGAACAGTCGAAAGAAAACAACTTTAGTTTCTAGATAGCACTTAATTTTTTTTTCTCTTAGTGCAAAGTAGACTCTAGTGTGTAAAGACTAGTGTGATGCAAATGTTATTGTACAGTGAAATGGTACCTGTTATGCCTCTTTCATCTATTTCTCTCTGCAACAGTTGCAGAGCTTGCTAGCTGTTTAACCCCTTCCTCTTCGGGCAAACAAGATAGCTTGTAGCTATTAAAAATGTCACCTAGTCAGACCATAAAATGTTCCATCTGGCTAATAGGCGTTATTAGGTAGGTAACGTTAAGCATAGCACAGATAATTTTTCAGACTAAGCTAACATATGGAATTGTTTTAAGATGGTCATACCATAGATCATTTAGCTATTTGATTTTGAATTTTAGGCCCACTTTACGTATATAAAAGAAAATATAAAAAAATTGATAAAATATAGAAATGTGTCTTTTACTGCTATAGCTGATAGAAATGCATTGAATAACAAACACATTCATAAATGGCAACAAAGACAGTTAAAAAAGGATCACGTTGGTGTCCAGCGCTAAAGTGTTCATGACACTCACCTCATCTCTCAATCAATGAGAGAAGATGTGAAATAGACAAGATGGCGGCGTACACATTGTTGGACGACACAACCATAGTAGGCCTGATTACCAACAATGACGAGACAGTCTACAGGGAGGAGGTGAGGGCCCTGGCGGACTGGTGACAGGACAATAACCGTCAACAAAACGAAGGAGCTGATAGTGGACTTCAGGAAAAAGCAGAGTGAGCACGGCTCTATCCACATTGACGGGACCGCAGTGGAGAAGGTGGAAAGCTTCATGTCCCTACACATCACTGACGATCTGAAATGGTCCACCCACACAGATAGTGTTGTGAAGGCGGCGCAACAGCGCCTCTTCAACCTCAGGAGGCTGAAGAAATTTGGCTTGGCCACCCAAGACCCTCACAAATATTTACAGATTGACCTACAGCACACAAGGTAACAGGGAGGCCAAAAAGATCATCAAGGACATCAACCACCCGAGCCTGTTCACCCCGCTATCATCCAGAAGACTAGTGCAATACAGGTGCCTCAAAGCTTGGACGAGAGACTGAAAAACAGCTTCTAACTCAAGGCCATCAGACTGTTAAATAGCCATCACTAGCCAGCTACCACCCGGTTACTCAACCCTGCACCTTCGAGGCTGCTGCCCTATATACATGGAATCACTGGTCACTATAATAATGGAACACAAGCCACTTTAAATAACATTTACATACTGCTTTACTCATTTCATATGTCTATACTGTATTCTATTCTACTGTATTTTATGCCACTCCGACATTGCTCGTCCTAATATTGATATATTTCCTAATTCCATTATTGTACCTTTAGATTTGTGTGTATTGTTGTGAGATGTAGATATTACTGCACTGTTGGAGCTAGGAACACAAGCATGTCACTACACACGCAATAACATCTGCTAAATAAAGTACCAGTCAAAAGTTGTACATTGTGGAATAATAGTGAAGACCTCAAAACTATGAAATAACAAATATGGAATCATGTAGTAACCAAAAAAAGTGTTAAAAAACAAATCTAAATATATTTTAGATTCTTCAAAGAGGTCACCCTTTGCCTTGATGACAGCTTTGCACATGCTTGGCATACTCTCAACCAGCTTCACCTGGAATGCTTTTCCAACAGTCTTGAAGGGAGTTCCCACATATGCTGAGCACTTGTTGGATGCTTTTCCTTCACTCTGCGGTCCAACTCATCCCAAACGGTTGAGGTCGGTTGATTGTGGAGGCCAGGTCATCTGATGCACTCCATCACTCTCCTTCTTGGTCAAATAGCCCTTACACAGCCTGGAGGTGTGTTGGGTCATTGTCCTGTTTAAAAACAAATGATAGTCCCACTAAGCCCAAACCAGATGGGATGGCGTACTGCTGCAGAATGCTGTGGTAGACATGCTGGTTAAGTGTGCCTTGAATTCTAAATAAATCACTTAGTGTCACCAGCAAAGCACCCCCACACCACCTCCTCTATGCTTCACGGTGGGCACCATACATGCAGAGATCATCCGTTCACCTACTCTGCGTCTCACAAAGACACAGCGGATGGAACCAAACATCTCAAATTTGGACTCATCAGACCAAAAGGACAGATTTCTACCGGTCTAATGTCCATTGCTTGTGTTTCTTGGCCCAAGCAAGTCTTCTTCGTATCTGCGAACTTTAGTAGTGGTTTCTTTGAAGCAATTCGACCATGAAGGCCTGATTCACGCAGTCTCCTCTGAACAGTTGATGTTGAGATGTGTCTGTTACTTGGAACTATGAAGCATTTATTTGGGCTGGAATTTCTGAGGCTGGTAACTGTAATGAACTTATCCCCTGCAGGAGAGGTAACTCAGGGTCTTCCTTTCCTGTGGCAGTCCTCATGAGAGCCAGTTTCATCATAGTGCTTGATAGTTTTTGCAACTGTACTTGAACCAACTTCTCAAGTTCTTGAAATGTTCCGCATTCACTGACCCTCATGTCTTAAAGTAACGATGAACTGTCTTTTCTCTTTGTTTATTTGAGCTGTTCTTGCCATAATATGGACTTGCTCTTTACCAAATAGGGCTATCTTCTGTATACCACCCCTACCTTGTCACAACACAACTGATTGGCTCAAACGCATTAAGAAGGAAAGAATTCCACAAATTAACTTTTAACAATGCACACCTGTTAATTGAAATACATTCCAGGTGACTACCTCGTGAAGCTGGTTGAGAGAATGCCAAAAGTGTGCAAAGCGGTCATCGAGGCAAAGGGTGGCTACTTTTCAAAGCGAACCCACTTGCAAAATAGACATGGACGTTTATTAAGACATGTGTTGTCTTCCATGTCTGGAATTTAGGAATTATCGCAAATTAAAGGTTGGTCGAAAATGATCTGTGCAGCGCTTAACTTTACTTACCTAATAACGCCTATCAGCCAGCTGCAACAATAATGGTCTGACTAGGTGACATTTGTAATAGCTAGTTAGCTAACAGCTTTGATTTGTTTACATGTAGCTGGCAGCTTTTGGGCTAAGAGCAAAATAATTTGTGCAAGAAAAGCAGAGCCATATAACGTTAGTTAGCTAGCTACAGTGCTATAACGTTACAGCAAGCTATCTAAATATGCAGTATCAATCCTGGCTGGTTAGCTAGCTAAATTACTAACTACGTATGCTATGCTAAAAACAGTTAACTAACTTGACCAGATGTCATCTCACACGTCTGAATTGATAAGAGTACCTTGATGATGTCTTCGCAGAAACTGTGCACGGATTTCAGTGATGCAAGGTCCAGGCACTTGATGAGGAGTTCTCCCGAATCTGGACCAGTCTCCAGTCGAATCTCCTGTGCTGCTTCCTCAGTCCTCTTCATGTCCCTGCAAGCCATGATCACCCGACCCCCGCGCCTTAGTAGTTCAACTGTTGTGGCTTTGCCTATGCCACTGTTGGCACCAGTCACTATTATAGTTTTTCCACGCATCATTTGGAAGGATACAGTCAAATACAGTACAGTATAAAGATTGGCTAAAAGTTATTCTCCAATTTAAAAAAAAACTTTAAAAAACTGATCACACTTGTACAGGCGACGTTGGCAAGTACAGCTCAATGCGTAGAATACGTCATCGGGTCAAACAGTCTTCTATTCATCCCATGTGCAGGCCGTCAAAATCAAAGCCCCTACTTCGACATATAGTTGTTTTTCTGACTAGAATTTTTTTTAAACTTGTCAGTTTGTCACTTTCACGAGGTTGGAGTAATAACATGTTAAAAGACATTGGCTCCAATCTAGGTTGTGCCTTTAGCTTTCGAGAAAATTAACTAAGGAAGCATTTTCACACTTCTCTCATTGACTTCTCAAACCCTAAATCCCCTGCCTGGTCTGTTAAGGAAGCGTTCCAGGAAATATCGCGACGTTGCGCCTGTGGTTTTAGAAAATGTTATACAGTTCCTATTCGATGACTGCAATGTCTACCTTTATCACGATGAGAAGAGAAACTAACCTCTGTGGAAGTCCATAACAACTGGACTAAACACTACATTACCCAGAATGCGACGCAAACGTCAAGCAGTGGTGCACGAAAGTTCCCTCTTTCAAAATAAAAGTCAGCAATCAATTCAATTTATTTGTCACATAAACGTGTTTAGCAGATGTTATTGAGGGTGTAGCGAAATACTTGTGTTTCTAGCTCCAACAGTGCAGTAATATCTAACAAGCAATATCTAAAATATTTCACAACAATACACACAAATCTAAAGTAAAGGAATTAAGAATATATAAATATTTGGATGAGCAATGTCAGAGGGCAGTAGTCTACTAAGATACAGTAGCATAGGATAGAATACAGTATATACATATGAGATGATTAATGCAAAATATGTAAACATTAGTAAAGTGACTAGTGTCCCATTATTAGTGGCCAGTGATTTCAAGGGCAGCAGTCTCTGTGTTAGTAATGGCTATTTAACAGTCTGATGGCCTTGAGATCGAAGCTGTTTTTCAGTCTCTCGGTCCCAGCTTTGATGCACCTGTACTGACCTCACCTTCTGGATGATAGTGGGGTGAACAGGCAGTGGCTCGAGTGGTTGATTGTCCTTGATGATCTTTTTGACCTTCCTGTGACATTGGTTGCTGTAGGTGTCCTGGTAGTTTGACCCCAGTGATGTGTTAGGCAGACCGCACCACCCTCTGGAGAGCCCTGTGGTTGCGGCGGTGCAGTTGCTGTACCAGGTGGTGAGACAGCCTGACAGGATACTCTCAATTGTGCCTCGGAAAATGTTTGTGAGGGTTTTAGGTGCAAAGCCAAAGAGGCTCTGTGTGGAACATTTCTGTTTGTCAGTGATGTGTACACCAAGGAACTTTAAGCTTTCCACCTGGGGGTGGTTCGGCTTTCTCTGCTGTTTCCTGAAATCCACGATCAGCTTTGTTTTGTTGACGTTGGGTGAGAGGTTATTTTCCTTGCACCACACTCCCAGGGCCCTCGCCTCCTCCCTGTAGGGTGTATCCTCATTGTTGGTAACAAGGCCTACTACTGTGGTGTCGTCTGCAAACTTGATGATTGAGGCGTGCATGGCCACGCAGTCATGGGTGAATAGGGAGTACAGGTGGGGGCTGAGCACGTATCCTTGTGGGGCCCCAGTGTTGAGGATCAGCAAAGTGGTGGTGTTAGTTCCTACCTTCACCACCTGGGGAAGCCCATCAGGAAGTCCAGGACCCAGTTGCACAGGGTGGGGATCAGACCCAGGGCCTGGAGCTTAATGATGAGCTTGGAGGGTGCTATGGTGTTAATCTTAAAGCTAGGGGGCAGAATTTTCACTTTTGGATAAATAGCATGCCCAATTTCAACTTCCTGCTACTCATGCCAAGAATATAAGATATGCATATTATTCATAGATTTTGATAGAAAACACTCTGAAATTTTTTAAACTGTTTGAATCATGTCTGTGAGTATAACAGAACTTATGCAGCAGGCAAAACCCAGAGGACTAACTGTTCAGATTTTTTATTTTTTACCCCCCTCTCTGTTCACTATATTGTCTTTGCCATTGGATATTTAATAGATATTTTCAGTTCCTACCGCTTCCACACGATGTCACCAGTCTTTGGAATATGGTTGAGGTTATTCCTTTGTTCTATGAAGAAGTAGGCCAACTCGGAACTGGGGACACTTTTGTGAGTTGCGCAAGACGTGAACAGCAGTTCTGGTTTGTTTTTTGTTCCTGTATTGAATACAGATTGTCCCGTCTACAATTTGATCGATTATTAACGTTTAAAAATACCTAACGTTGTATTACAACAGTAGTTTGAAATATTTTGGCAAAGTTTATAGGCAACTTTTGAAATATTTTGTAGTGACGTTGCGTTTTTGTAAACTGTCTTTTTCTGGATCATACGCGCTTTATAAATGGACATTTTCGATATATATGGACGGAATTAATCGAACAAAAGGACCAATTGTGATGTTTATTGGACATATTGGAGTGGCAACAAAATAAGCTTGTCAAAGGGGGCGGCAGCGTAGCCTAGTGGTTAGAGCGTTGGACTAGGAACCGGAAGGTTGCGAGTTCAAACCCCCGACCTGACAAGGTACAAATCTGTTGTTCTGCCCCTGAACAGGCAGTTAACCCACTGTTCCCAGGCCATCATTGGAAAATAAGAATGTGTTCTTAACTGACTTGCCTGGTTAAATAAAGGTTAAAAAAAAGATTGGTATTTTATATTTTATTCCAGCGTTTTGTGTAGCGCCTGCTATGCTAGCTCCTTTGTTTACTGCTGGTGCAGATGGGTGCAGGCTATCAGATAATAGCTTCTTATGCTTTCGCCGAAAAACATTTTTAAAATCTGACATGTTGGCTGGATTCACAACGAGTGTAGCTTTAATTGAGTATTTTACATTTGAAATTTATAGCATTTTATTTGAATCTTGCGCTCTGCATTTCCTCTGGCAATTGGCCAGTTGAGACGCTAGCGTCTCCCCTATCCATGCTGAGTTGTAGTCTATGAACAGCATTCTTACATAGGCATTCCTGTTGTCCAGATCGGATAGGGTAGTGTGATGGTGATTGAATTGTCTGTGGATCTATTGGGGTGGTAAGCAAATTGAAGTGGGTCTAAAGTGTCAGGTAAGGTAGAGGTGATCCTTGACTAGTCTCTCAAAGCACTTCATGATGACAGAAGTGAGTGAGTGCTAAGGGGCGATAGTAATTTAGTTCAGATACCTTTTGGTTTCTGCTGTGGGGACAGCAGACTGGGGACAGCCAGCTGGTCTGCGCAAGCTCTGAGGACGCGGCTAGGGATGAGTGTGCAAAGCTGTCATCAAGGCAAATGGAGGCTACTTTGAAGAATCTCAAATATAAAATATATTTTTAATTAGTTTAATACTTTTTTTGGTTACTACATGACTCCATATGTGTTTTTTCATAGTTTTAATGTCTTCACTATTATTCTACAATGTAGAAAATAGTAAAAATAAAGAAAAACCCTTGAATGTGTAGGTGTATAGAAACGTTTGACTGGTACTGTGTATGTACTTGTTTATCCAACTTTTTCCCGGGATTATCAAGTATGTCATGTGTTTTGACAATATTTGATCTTCTGCTATGTTCGCAAGTTTACGTTACTGTACGTAAACGCCCGGCTGTCATTGAGAAAGTCGACTAGCCCAGGCTCATAGACTATACTGTAGATGTCTATTTCATACTGTACATTGGATTTACATTATATTGTAGGATGTCATTCGTGATATTATTGTTATCTTGTGCCCCGTCTACTGTACCCATGTGGAAGAGAGGAGTTTGGCATATTAGGGAAGCGCTGCGTTTGTTTATGGATGTTTTTCTTGTCAGATAATAAAAGTTCAACACCAACCCTGATACTTTAGTCACACATATGTAAACTGATCAATGCAGAGGCAATCTACACTCGTCACACAGAGCTAGCAGCACCGGCGAGCTGTCACCAGATACCTACGGATGGGGCAGTTGATACTGGTTGGTCCTTGGCGTGTAGAACTTGCATTGAAGTTTCGGCAAAGCCTCCAAGAAGCATTTCAGTGGACCCTGTACATACTGATACTGGCTTTACCATGTCATATGTGGCTGTTTTACTTTTTGCTTGCTAATTTAAACGGTCACTTCCTTGTTCATATATGAAAATATATAGTACATTGCATGGCCTACGTTCTTTACAAATGGGGGGAAAAAACATTCAGAACCCCGTTCAGAACCCCAATCAGAACAACTGTCTATTGGATGAAATGCTATGGGCAATTGGCTTGTTCTCAAACTCCAGGGTGGATTCCCCATCAGTCAGTTTGTTTTCTCTGTCATAGGCAAACATTTTGGCTGCTGCAATCCCTGTCAATCAACTGTATGTTGATAAGTATTTTTTAACGTTGGATAACATTTTGTGAATATATATATATATATATATTTTAAATGTTTTTGTCAAGCCATGATTTGTTTCACCTGTCCTTGTGATTGTCTCCACCCCGTCCGGGTGTTGCTTATTTTCCCCGGTGTATTTATCCCTGTGTTTCCTGTCTCTCTGTGCCAGTTCGTCTTGTTTGTTCACGTCAACCAGCCTGTTTTTCCTCGTGCTCCTGCTTTTTCCGATTCCCTTTTTCTAGTCCTCCCGGTTTTGACCCTTTCCTGTTTTCTGGACTCTGTACCTGCCTGCCTGACCATTCAGCCTGCCCTGACCTCGAGCCTGCCTTCCACACTACTTCTTGGACTCTTGCCTACCCTTTTTGAATATAATAAATATCAAAGACTCAAACCATCTGGGTCTGACCTTGTGCCCCTATAGTTTTGCATATTGCCATTATTCAGTCTTACCTCCCTCAGTGGTTTTCTGAACCTTCTCTGAATCCTTTTGAAAGGTTAAGATTGCTCATGTGGGCCTTTTAGCCAATTGGGCTACTTCCCCACCAGTCAGGCAGAACCTCTCAGTTGTTAAATCTGAAGATAAGGACAATAGATCTCCAATATATGCATGTTATCAATACTCACAAAACATGTCATTTGTGTGTGTGCTCAATCTATTGCTTTTTAATTCCACTTCATATCGTTGGTGAGTTGATTGATTGTAACGTTCCATGTAGGCCACGAGGCATTCAGGAAACTCACTACAGGACACAAGTCCTTGGCCTTACCATAGTGATTGATGCTGTTGATGAGGCTTACTCCAACCTGGGCATAGTTATTAGTCATCAGAATGATGTCAAACAAGCTTCTCGCTCTCTGGATAGAGCTCCCCGCAGATGACTGTTCAGAGTCATCAATAAATTACATGTATTTAGAAAGCACTTTTTACAAGTACTTATACAGACAGCCCAGCTTAAAACCTGAAAGAGCAGCAATGCAGATGTAGAAGCATGGTAGATAGGAAAAACTCCCTAGTAAGGTAGGAACCTAGGAAGAAACAAAGAAAGGAACCAGGCTCTGAGGTCAGGCCAGTCCTCTTCTGGCTGTGCCTGATTATAAGAGTACATGACCATTAAGGCCAGATTGTTCTTCAAGATGTTCAAATGCTCATAGATGACCGGCAGGGTCAAATAATAATCACATTAGTTATAGAGGGTGACACAGGTCACCACCTCAGAAGTAAATGTCAGTTGGCTTTTCATACCGGAGCATTCAGAGGTCGAGACAGCAGGGGCGGTAGAGAGAGAGAGAGGGTCGAAATGTGGCGAGAGAGGGTCCAAATTTACACCCGCAATGGGCCAACCAGGCAGGATATATCCTCACCCACTTTGCAATGTTCAGAAGATGGAGAAAGCTGAAATATCTTTCATATGTGTGTCAAAAGATCAGAGTCTAGAGAAATGCAGAGGTTCTTCACAGTTTTCCTTGGGACGACTGTGCAGCCATTGAGATTAATTGTCAGATTGGATAGCATACCTCTTTTTTTCTTGGGACCTAGAAATTGCATCTCTGTTTGGCCGATTTTAAAAGTACAACTTTTGCTGCAATCTACTTTCTTGTGTCTGAAACACAGGCTTCCAGGGTAGGCTATTTTGGGGGTTCACCATGTTTCATCGAAATGTACAGCTGTGTGTCGTCTGCATAGCAGTGAAAGTTGACATTGTATTTCCCAATTACATCACCAAGAGGTAGCATATATAGTGAAAACAATTGTGATCCTAGAACGGAACCTTGAGAAACACAAACTTACCATTGATTTGTCAAAGGACAAAACTTCCACAGAGACTAACTGATATTTTTCTGACAGATAAGATCTAAACTAGACAAGAACTTGTCTGCATAGACCAATTAGGGTTTCCAATCTCTTCAAAAGAATGTGGTGATCAATGGTGTCGAAAGCGGCACTAAGGTCTAGGAGCACGAGGACAGACGCAGAGCCTTGGTCCGACGCCATTAAAAGGTCATTTACCACCTTCACGAGTGCAGTCTTAGTACTATGATGGGGGCTAAAACCAGACTGGAGCATTATGGATACAACATTTGTTTTCAGGAAGGCAGTGAGATGCTGAGCAACAGCTTTTTCTAAAATGTTTGAGAGGAATGGGAGATTCGATATACGCCGTTCGTTTTTGACATTTTCTGGGTCAAGGTTTGGCTTTTTCAAGCGAAGCTTCATTACCGCCACTTTAAGTGAGTTTGGTACACATCCGGTGGATAGGGAGACATTTATCATGTTCAACATAGGAGGACCAAGTGCAGGAAGTAGATATTTCAATAGTTTTGCCGGTTTACTCACCACCAGTCCTGGCAACTCATCATAATAAACACTTGGAAACCCTCCTTATGCACAGCTGTGTCTCATCATGAGGCACACCTGATTACTCCCCCTTTATCTAGCACTCCCTAGTGTCACTTTTCAGGAAGTATTGGTTCAGTTTTCATGTCCAGACGCGTTGCTTGTTTTGTACTATCCATGTTCGTTATTATTAAACTCACCATCTGCACCTGCTTCCTGACTCCTTGTGTAAGGTTCCTGACTCAGGATGTAAGGTTGCCGACTTCGAAATCATAGGGGAAGGACAGCGGCCACAGATACAGGTACCCCCAGCGACGGTGCAGAAAGATCAGGCTCCAGGGCGGCCAAACTATTTGTTTGTATCCACTCCGGGCCTCTTGTTGGAAGTGTAGACTGCTTTATGGGAGGCTGCTGTCTTTGGCTTCCACGGCTCATGACATGCGACTATCATTGATTGCCATACTCCTCTTGCTGTGCTCCTTTCGACTCAGCTATCAGATGGGGTAGGAGAGGCAGGCGAACGAACTCTGGGCCAGACCGGCCAGTCGTATAACAAAACACGACAAGACGGGGATGCATCCAACATGCACGAACACCGTCCAGCCACCGGTGTAGAAAAGGTAAACATTCCACTCTGCGTCTCTTACGTAGGCTGGCTACCGGTGTGATCAAGGAAGCCACCTTAAGCCTATAATTGCCTCATTGGAATGCTGAGTGATCCAGTTTGTCCTGTAACAAAGTGTCATAGGTACAGCTCCTACAACGCTGAAAACATTAATCTACTTCTCCAGACAGAGGGCTCCCTTGGAAAACTCATCTGGGACTAACTTCATTAGCTTGATGGCTAATGTTAGCAGATTAGCTAGGTTAATGGTTCTTTCAAGCTGGCTTTAACCTGTTAGTTAACTTCTTGGTTACAGGGGGCAGTATTTTCACGTCCGGATGAAATGCATGCCCAAATTCAACTGCCTGCTACTCATCCCCAGAAGATAAGATATGCATATTATTAGTAGATTCGGATAGAAAACACGCTGAAGTTTCTAAAACTGTTTGAATCATGTCTGTGAGTATAACAGAACTTATTTCGTAGGCGAAACCCCGAGGACTAACTTTTCAGATTTCTTTTTTTTTTTAGGTCACTCTCTTTTCAATGGGTTTTCATTGGGAATCCAGATTTCTAAGGGACTTGCTTGCAGTTCCTATCGCTTCCACTGGATGTCAACAGTCTTTAGAAATTGGTTGAGGTTTCTCCTTTGTGTAATGAAGAAGTACGGCCATCTTGAACGAGGGTCACTTGAGGTGTACTGTTAGATAGAGGAGCGTGACCAGAAAGCTAGCTACAGTTTGTTTTCCTCCTATATTGAACACAGATCATCCCGTCTTCAATTTTATCGGTTATTTACGTTAAAAAATACCTAAAGTTGTATTACAAAAGTAGTTTCAAATGTTTTAGCAAAGTTTACAGGTAACTTTTGAGATATTTTGTAGTCACGTTGAGCAAATTGGAACCGGTGTTTTTCTAGATCAAAAGCGCCAAATAAATGAACATTTTGGATATACATCGACGGAATTAATCGAACAAAAGGACCATTTGTGATGTTTATGGGACATATTGGAGTACCAACAAAAGAAGCTCGTCACAGGTAAGGCATGAATTATATTTTTATTTCTGCGTTTTGTATCGCGCCTGCAAGGTTGAAATATGTTTTTCTCTATTTGTTTACGCAGGTGCTTTCCTCAGATAATAGCATCATTTGCTTTCACCGAAAAGCCTTTTTGAAATCTGACATGTTGGCTGGATTCACAACAAGTGAAGCTTTAATTTGCTATCTTGCATGTGTGATTTAAAACTTGTTGAGGATAGGGGGCAGTATTTTCACTTTGGATGAATTGCGTGCCCATAGTGAACTGCATCGTACTCTGTCCTAGATTGATAATATATGCATATTATTATTACTATTGGATAGAAAACACTCTGAAGTTTCTAAAACTGTTTGAATTATGTCTGTGTGTATAACAGACCTCATAGGGCAATCTTCCAAACAAGAACTGAAATTCTGAATGTGGGGCAACTTTGACGTCATCGCCCCCTCCTTTCCCAACAAGACATGGATCTGGTAGCACTTCCTCCGCCTTCCACTAGATGTCCTCATTCAGTAGAAAGTGGAATGGAGCATTTGCTGTGAACTTTGACCGAATGGGAGGGGAAATAGTCAGTGTCCCGACAGAATGCCATTTTCCTGTGGCGCATTTCTCTGTGGGTGCTACCGCCGTTCCATTTGGCTGCAGCTGAAAACGTATGATCCGGTTGGAACGTTATTGGATATATATGAAAATAACACCCTGAAGATTGATTCTCTACTTAGTTTGACCAGTTTATTCGACCTGGAATATATATTTTGGAAGTTTTCGTGCGAGTTATCCTGGACCAGCAGTCAGTTTTTGGGCACGTGAGCTGAAAGTGATAGCAAATGCAGCTACTTGGACACTAGTATTGGACATTATGGAACAAAACAACGATTTATTGTGGAACTAGGACTCCTTGCACTACATTCTGATGAAAGATCATCAAAGGTAAGGGAATATTTATGTTGTAATTTCGTATTTCTGTTGAAATGGCGGAGAAATACTTTTACGTCTGAGCGCCGTCTCAGATTATTGCAATGTTAGGCTTTTTCCGTAACGTTTTTAAAACATCTGACACAGCGGTTGCATTAAGAACCAGTGTATCTTTAATTATATGTAGAACATGTATCTTTAGTCAAAGTTTCTGATGAGTATTTCTGTTATCTGGCGTAGCTTTCTATAATTCCTCAGGATATTTTGGAGGCAGTTCTGAACATGGCGTCAATGTAAACCGAGATTTGTGGATATACATATGCATATTATCGAACAAAACAAATGTATTGTGTAACATGTTATATGAGTGTCATCTGATGAAGATTTTCAAAAGGTTAGTGATTCATTTTATCTCTAATCCTACTTTTGTGACTCTATCTTTGGCTGGAAAAAATGGCTGCGTTTTCCATTTGATTTGGTGGTGGTCTAACATAAATATATGTTGTGTTTTCGCTGTAAAACATTTTAAAAATCGGACATGATGGGTAGATGAACAAGATGTTTATCCTTCATTTGAGGTAGTGGACATGTTAATGTGTGAAAGTTAAATATTTCTAAAGAATATTTTTGAATTCCCTGCGCCACCTTTTCAGCTGAATGGGGGGGGTGGAGTTCCCTGAGGGGAACTACTTGCCATAATAGGTTTTAATGAAAGGTTGATTTTTATAGTAATTTATTTGAATTTGGTGCTCTGCATTTACCCTGGCTTTTGGCCATATCCCAGAGAGGTTAAGTGGGATTCCGGGACAAGAATTAGCGGTCATAGCTGTTAAAAGCTAACAGCATCGCAGAATCCATGCAGAATCCAAGTTAGATATTAATAACAGAGTGGTCACTTCCCTGCTGACCGGATGGGTGTTGGAGTGGGCTACGGCCGTCTGGGAGAAAGAGTGAGTAGGATTCCTATGAGAGGTTCAGGGCGGTCTTCGACTCCAGCAGGGTGGTCAGACCACTGAGGAATACGCCCTCATCTTTCGGACTGTGGCAGCATCCAGTGGATGGAATGAGCCGGCTCTCCGTGGTCTATTCCACATTGGACTGCGCGAGGAGGTCCAGACGGTGTTGGCATGTCAAGATTACAATTTATCCTTGGACACTCTCGTCTCGCTGGCCATCCATCTGGATAACCTTCTCCGGGAGCGCCGATGTCCACCGCGCCACTCACCTCCCTCCTTTAGCTCTCCTGAGGCAGAGCCTGAACCTATGGAGGTGGGGGCCATGTATCTCTCAATGGCTGGCTCTCGAATAGGAATCTTCCGCTCTGCCTACCCTGCCGGAAGCTGAGCCCCCGGTTTGTAGGGCCCTTCAAGGTCCTCCGGAGGGTCAATGAGGTAACATGTAGATTACAGCTCCCCACGAATTACCGGATCTCACCCTCTTCATGTTTCCCCTCTTCAGGCCAGTGGTTCCTGGTCCCCTGGCTGAAGCTGTCCCCCATCACACCCCTCTCCTGGACATCGAGGGAAGCCCTGCCTGTGCCGCCAGATCCCTCCTGAACTCCCGACATCGTGGGGTCGGCTCCAGTACCTGATGGACTGGGAGGGGTATGGTCCAGCGGTGTTGGGTTCCAGTGGATGACATTCTAGAACCCAACAACATCTGAGATTTACACTTTTGCCGACCACCCCCCGCCTGCCCCTCTACCCCACTCCAGGGCTCAACGTTTGCAGTTTACTAACCACCGGTCCTGGCAACCCATCATGATGCACACCTGGCAACCCATCATGATGCACACCTGGCAACCCATCATGATGCACACCTGGCAACCCATCATGATGCACACCTGGCAACCCATCATGATGCACACCTGGCAACCCATCATGATGCACACCTGGCAACCCATCATAATGCACAACTGGCAACCCATCATGATGCACACCTGGCAACCCATCATGATGTACACCTGGCAACCCATCATGATGCACACCTGGCAACCCATCATGATGTACACCTGGCAACCCATCATGATGTACACCTGGTAACCCATCATGATGCACACCTGGCAACCCATCATGATGCACACCTGGCAACCCATCATGATGTACACCTGTAAAAACACATCATGATGCACACCTGGCAACCCTCATTAAGCACACCTGCACCTCATCATGAGGCACACATCACTCTTCAGTCAGTATTGGTTAAGTTTTCATGTCCAGATGCTTCTCTTGTTTTGTACTCTGCATGTTCATTATTAAACTCACCATCTGCATCCACTTCCTGACTCCTTGCATCTACATTACAGAAGGTTTAGAGTGTCAATGTGTCGCGATGCAGGATTAAGAAAAACTGGAGCGTCTCCATTGATCCGAGGTCCTGGCAGTTCTATGCAGCTTCAGGACAACTGAGTTTTGGAGAAATCCGTATTTTCAAAGAGGAGTCCATTTGTTTTCTAATGATCATGATATTTTCGTCGAAGTTCATGAATTCATCACCGCTGGAGTGAAGGCCACCCTCACTTGGGGAATGTTGCATTTTAGCAACAGTATCAACAAATATTTAGATTCTCCTCATTCAGGTTGGAAAGTGGGCTGATAAAGCAGCAATGAGAGCTATTGCACAAGCCTTTAGCAAGGAAAGAAGAGATTAAACCTCTTACTGGAGACAAATAAAATAACAAATATAGTTATATTTGGTATGAAATAAGGCCTTATTCAAAACAATGTTTATGGAATTAAACTCAATTGGATTTTTGTTCAGATGGGCTTTGTCACAACGTGATAAATTAGTATTGATTTTTTCAGTCTACATTAAAAGGATGCAGACTTTTAAAAAAGTAATGTTACTTTTGTATATATAGTGTACTGGATGTAAACTCAGCAAAAATATAATAAGTCCTCTCACTGTCAACTGCGTTTATTTTCAGCAAACATAACATGTGTAAATATTTGTATGAACATAAGATTCAACTGAGACATAAACTGAACAAGTTCCACAGACATGTGACTAACAGAAATTGAATAATGTGTCCCTGAACAAAGGGGGTCAAAAGTAACAGTCAGTATCTGGTATGGCCACCAGCTGCATTAAGTACTGCAGTGCATCTCCTCCTCATGGACAGCACAATATTTAACATTTCTTGCTGTGAGATGTTACCTCACTATTCCACCTCGGCATCTGCAAGTTCACGGACATTTCTGGGGGGAATGGCCCTTGCCCTCACCCTCCGATCCAACAGGTCCCAGACGTGCTCAATGGGATTGACATCCGGGCTCTTCTCTGGCCATGGCAGAACACTGACATTCCTGTCTTGCAGGAAATCACGCACAGATCGAGGAGTATGGCTGGTGGCATTGTCATGCTGGAGGGTAATGTCAGGATGAGCCTGCAGGAAGTGTACCACATGAGGGAGGAGGATGTCTTCCCTGTAACGCACAGCGTTGTCATGCTGGAGGGTAATGTCAGGATGAGCCTGCAGGAAGTGTACCACATGAGGGAGGAGGATGTCTTCCCTGTAACGCACAGCGTTGTCATGCTGGAGGGTAATGTCAGGATGAGCCTGCAGGAAGTGTACCACATGAGAGAGGAGGATGTCTTCGCTGTAACGCACAGCGTTGTCATGTTGGAGGGTAATGTCAGGATGAGCCTGCAGGAAGTGTACCACATGAGGGAGGAGGATGTCTTCCCTGTAACGCACAGCGTTGACAACAAACTCAGTCCGGTGATGCTGACACACACCGCCCCAGACCATGACAGACCCTCCACCTCCAAATTGATCTCGCTCCAGAGTACAGGTCTCGGCGTAACGCTCATTCATTCGACGATAAACCGAGTCCGACCATCACCCCTGGTGAGACAAAACCGCCTCGTCAGTGAAGAGCACTTTTTGCCAGTCCTGTCTGGTCCAGCGACGGTGGGTTTGTGCCCATAGGCAACGTTGTTGCCGGTGATGTCTGGTGAGGACCTGCCTTACAACAGGCCTACAAGCCCTCAGTCCAGCCTCTCTCAGCCTATTGTGGACAGTCTGAGCACTGATGGAGGGATTGTGCGTTCCTGGTGTAACTCGGGCAGTTGTTGTTGCCATCCTGTACCTGCCCCGCAGGTGTGATGTTCGGATGTACCGATCCTGTGCAGGTGTTGCTACACATCGTCTGCCACTGCGAGGATGATCAGCTGTCCGTCCTGTCTCCCTGTAGCGCTGTCTTAAGAGTCTCACAGTACGGACATGGCAATTTATTGCCCTGGCCACATCTGCAGTCCTCATGCCTCCTTACAGCATGCCTAAGGCACTTTCATGTCGATGAGCAGGGACCCTGGGCATCTTTATTTTGGTGTTTTTCAGAGTCAGTGGAAAGACCTCTTTAGTGTCCTAAGTTTTCATAACTGTGACCTTAATTGCCTACCATCTGTAAGCTGTTAGTGTCTTAACGACCGTTCCACGGGTGCATGTTCATTAATTGTTTATGGTTCATTGAACAAGCATGGGAAGCAGTGTTTATACCCTTTACAATGAAGTTATTTGGATTTTTACGAATTATCATTGAAAGACAAGGTCCTGAAAAGGGGACGTTTCTTTTTCTGCTGAGTTTATGTGGACAATGCTTCAAATTAGTAGATTCGGCAATTTCACCCAAACCCTTTGCTGACAGGTGCATTGGAAACGTCTAGGAGGAACAACGGCTCAGCCGTGAAGTCGTGGGCCACACAGGCTCACAGAACGGGACCACTGAGTGCTGAAGCGCGCAGTAGCGAGTGAAAATCATCTGTCCTCGGTTGCAACACTCACTTCTGATCAGCACAAGAACTGCTCATTGGAAGCTTCATGAAATGGGTTTCCATGACCGATCACCTGCATACAATCCTAAGGTCACCATGCGCAATGCCAAGCGTCGGCTGGAGTGTTGTAAAGCTCGCTGCAATTGGACCCTGGAGAAGTGGAAATGCGTTCTCTGGAGTGACTAATCATGTGTGAATATACTGTAAATGAGGGGTTTCTGATCCTTGATTGCGATTGGCAAGACCCTCCATGTTAGGACCACTGACATGCCCCAATTGCTTCACAACACTTATCGTATACACAAAACACATCAGGGCTCTGTGTTTACACAAAACACATCAGGGCTCTGTGTTTACACAAAACACAACAGGGCACTGTGTTTACACAAAACACAACAGGGCACTGTGTTTACACAAAACACAACAGGGCACTGTGTTTACACAAAACACAACAGGGCAACACAAAACACTTCAGGGCACTGTGTTTACACAAAACACAACAGGGCACTGTGTTTACACAAAACACAACAGGGCACTGTGTTTACACAAAACACAACAGGGCACTGTGTTTACATAAAACACAACAGGGCACTGTGTTTACACAAAACACAACAGGGCACTGTGTTTACACAAAACACAACAGGGCTCTGTGTTTACACAAAACACATCAGGGCTCTGTGTTTACACAAAACACAACAGGGCACTGTGTTTACACAAAACACAACAGGGCACTGTGTTTACACAAAACACAACAGGGCACTGTGTTTACACAAAACACAACAGGGCACTGTGTTTACACAAAACACATCAGGGCACTGTGTTTACACAAAACACATCAGGGCACTGTGTTTACACAAAACACATCAGGGCACTGTGTTTACACAAAACACATCAGGGCACTGTGTTTACACAAAACACATCAGGGCACTGTGTTTACACAAAACACATCAGGGCACTGTGTTTACACAAAACACATCAGGGCACTGTGTTTACACAAAACACATCAGGGCACTGTGTTTACACAAAACACAACACATTGGCCTTCAGAAATCACAACCTCACAGAAAATCCAGGGAGAAAGTGCACCTACGGAGAACTATGGAGAACTGCATCTGTTCTATGGACTTAATAATAACTAGGCTTGGCATTATGTAACGTTGCATACTAAAACAAGTGAGAATGTTTAGAATTGTTGATGAACCTGACAAACCAGTCCTGTTTACATGTATTTAATAACATTCTTGCTAAGTAAACTACTCAAATGCCACACATTTACAGTTCAAGTGACAGTATTGGACATGGTACCCGTTATTTACAAAAAACATCACAGACGAAAGACAGACCCGATAGATACCTTGACAAAAGGAAATGCCACTCCAGGCATTAGGGGCTGGTCTTCATGCTGTTGTTGATGCTCAACATCTCCAGTCCCTCGTCCTCTTTCAGTTTCCTTGCCTTTACCATATTAAATCATGCACAGGATGAAAACTGCTTCGGTTCAGTCTGCAGGTGACACCATTTGTATTTTTTTTCTTATTTTATATTGTGAATACTAGCATACAAGCAAAGGAGTTCAAATGTCACTTGTGTGGAATGACCTTGACTGTCTCATACTGTGATGTGAACACAAATAAACTACTCGCAGGTTGAGGCTCTTTGGTTGTTTTTAAATCTGTCAAAGAAAGCTTTTTTCCACTGTCCAGTCTTTCACCCTGTCAGTGTCATAAGCCGCCTCTATCTCTGAATTCTTGTCGTTGCTAATTTCCCTCATACCGCAGGCTGATGGATGAATACAACAAGTGTCAGTCGTTGCTGCCAGGGAAAAGCCAGGCACGGTGCCCTAGAGCTATTAAATTCACTGAGGTGCTCTGAAGGTGTCCCAGAAGACTTAACCCTGTGATGACGGGAGTAAAATTAATTGTATGCAAATACTTGTAAGAAAATGAACACTGTATAACAACATGAAAAAAAGTTTTAAATTTATAAAAATATGTTATTGAAAAATAATTGTTATCATATAATAACTTCATTACAGTAATGTTAACATATAAAATACTATTACAATTTGTGGTTCGGTTTCAGTTTATCTAAATAGTTTGCTTTGCATGATTAGAACCACATTTTCTTGGTCAGTCAATGAATGTTAAAAAATAATCTAAGAAAATGAACCAGTATCCCCTTAACACAAAGGAGGTTGGTAGCACCTTAATTGGGGAGGACGGGCTCGTGTTAATGGCTGGAGCGGAATCAGTATCGAATATATCAAACACAAGCCAATCCATTCGCTCCAACTGCAGTTGGCCCTAACCCTCTCTGTGGAAGGCAGCTGTAGCCTCACACTCCAGGCCAGACACTGTATATACTTTCCTCACTCACTACCCTCTTTCAGTTTTCCTTTTAATTAAACAATTCCCACCGCCTCTTTTTTTTTCTTCACTGTCCAAGTTCTTAAGAAAATAAACCAAACACTTTAGAGGTCCTCGGTGGCCAAGTACAGCATGTTCCCAGGTCTGCAGTCACTCACACTGTCACTTCCCCCACTTGGTACTGGAGACATTCCTGAGGTGGACTGGGTCTCCTGATGTGGTGTCCTTTCAAAATTGGATCTAACCCGGCAGCAATACGTTAATACTAAGCTTATACCATCTAGTAAATGTCTGTTTAAATGTGACACAGTATCAACACAGTATCCACTCTCTCTTTGTCTCTGTGTCTTATATGGTATATATATACACACACACACACACACACACACACACACACACACACACACACACACACACACACACACACACACACACACACACACACACACACACACACACTGTGCCTAGCACTCAAACTGCAGTAGGCTGGCTACACTTTATCTCAGGGCCGGTAGGAGTTATGATGTCATGGCGTCCCTACACCTGAGGATCACTTACATGAAAATGGTGGCAGTTTTCTGTCAGCAAGTCTTGATTTGCTTTCCTGGTATAACACCATCCATGCGATCGGGCGAGCACTTGCCGTTTATTTTACTTGCAGACTGAGCCCGCAGATGAAAAATGGTCGCTTGTATTGAGCCCAAGGAGAAGGGCCGTTCTCAGCACTGACCCACGGCAATAGAATGCGGTGGTGTTTGTTGTTTCAAACAGAGCGCTCTTAAAAAAAAAGTAAGAAAGAATTAGAAGTCAGGGCTTTTTTTCTCATTTTTAAGCATTCCCTCATGTCATTGAAGCATCGCCTACTGAAGCCCTGTAAAGGTCATTTATAGCCACATTACAGATAGATTTGGAAATGCACCGTCCAAGTTGGACTTGGTGATTTCCAAATACACAACCAGTGACAGAGAATTAAATAAATCATGTTGATACTCTCTCTCATTTTATTTAATGATTTTCTTCTCTAATCGTTTTGGAAAGATTTAGTAATAATTTATGTGATCTGGCTGTTAAAAACAATGGGTTACACTGAGTTGTACTCTCTCCTTCCATTCAGTTTAGATCTTGGGATAGATCTAAAAAAAAAAAATCTTCAAAAGACAAGTAAGGGGTGACACAGTTTGTCTACTGGGGTTAAGCCAAAGGTCGCACTTTATCCAATCCTTCACCCACAAACACTGTTGCCAGAGCGCAAATCGCCGTTGACAGCAGATCACTACGTTTACCTTGGAGGAGAGTGTCCAAAACCCTGATTTGGTTTATTTATTTAAAGTAAAGATATGGGTCAGATGTTCAACTGAGACCCGTCCAAGTCCAAATGTCATCGGAACACTTCATTGGAACCTGTCTGTGACATCCCCCTGAATAAACAAAATAAATGAACATTCTATTTTCAATTAAAACAAATTAACGGCAATAAAAGACAGCTCTCTTCTCTCTTCTCCAAGGTCTCCGTTCTGACCTTTGCAACGGCCTTTGAGTCCAGCGATTCCCACGATCCATCCAATCTGTTCCCACATGAGCAGAAAAAATAAAGAGAAAAATAAAACAATTAAAAAGCAATCAGTCATGCTGTTAATAAAAAACAGCTTCAACTGACATAATGTATGGCCTGAATGACAACTCTAGTCCCGGTGTGTCACCAGCGCTGGCCAAGGCTTGGCTGTGATTAATGGATGCTGATGTTGGGGCGTGGAGGCTGCAGACGAGTGATAGGCCTGTCTCCACTCTGGATGTTAACACTCATTGCTAAGACGTCCCAGGGCAAATGTCCGTCCGTTTCCTCGAGTCGCCATGACCGATGCGACCGTAGCGATACATCAACCGGCCTTCTGATGGACTGCCTTGGGACTTGGCTCAGGTAGCTCGGGTTTCAGCACTTCACGTTTCCATCAGGTTTCTTGTTACGAGCCCAAATGTGTGTGTGTGTGTGTGTGTGAGTGTGTGTGTGTGTTTGTAGCTCGTTGTGGACCAGGCTGGACAATGAAGGGAACTTCAGTCGTCATCATCCAGACCGCCCATGTGTTACTGATCAAAAACAAGAAGCAAATATGTCCATGGAGATGAAAAGATAAGTAGTAGGTCTCACCAAGACAGAGTAGGTCAACTGACCCTGCTCTCCGTATGACCTCTCTAAGGCCAGTCAGATCAAGCATTAACCGGTGATGTCTGGTTGGCGCATCAAATCGGTCAGCAGCTGCTCTTGCTATTATTGTCACCCGTCCCATTTCCGCTAGGAGTTCAGAACGAGAAACTGTAGGCTATATAGCGGATGTTGGCTAAAGCGGATCTGATTGAATCAAGCCCTAAGTCAGAAGGTAAATTGTAGCACCTTCATGATGTAAATATTGTGCTCTATTGATGATGTGGCATTGGCAATAGCTGGTGTAATGGTGTAAGGAAAACTTTCTGGGAAGTTGTCAAATAAATCAATGACAGGTTGCTGAAAAGTACAAAGAAAAGATTTCAATTGGATGTCAGATAACCTTTTCCGTTTCCAGCTCGTGCATTGCAGTGCAACCAAGCTTTGCCAAGTTGGACCAACTCGCAACGCCATTGGCTAATTAGCTTCCTGTTTCCATAATGGTCGTTACACTAATATGAAAATGGGTTTCAGGTTCAATCACTTCCCAATTGCGTCCGGCAGTAGGTTGAATTTTGGGCTATTCGCCTCATGCCTTTCTTCAGAGAAAAAAAAAAGTTTGACATGATCCTGTACCCGATTTCCCATCCACCGGAAAACCTGAGCAAAGACCTTTGGAAAGAGAATGAGTGTGAAGAAAAGCATTCTTTCAACCATACTTTTTTTTGTTGAGAGGTGTCAAGTTTCGTTTGCCTCGTCCGTGTACTCTTATGATAAGTGGTGATCCAAGTTTTTTTTTGTCCCGGAAGATTTATCTACCTGTTTGAAAGGCCAGTGGAATAGAGAGGTGTCAAGCTAAACAAATAAATATGTTTATATTTTATGTAGTCTTGCAGTTAAAAAAAAATTAAGATACCTACCTGCTCGCTTCTGATTCTGATGTTAATCAGGTTTATAGGCTATGGAGACAAATCAGGGGGAAAATGTGAATATGTATTGTGTGTAAGCTCAGGAGAGTACTAACGCTATATCCAACCCTGTGGTCCAAACTGTTGCTTACCGAAGGGCTCCCATTATGTCTTCCAGAGCCATTCATCATTGTGTGCAACAATAAGGGAGATATGGATTGAGGCAGTGAGGGGGGACACTTAACCTCCTTCAGACTCCCCCTCAGCGCTGCTTTGCCTAACTGTGTTGACCTTCTCCCTGCTTGTCTTTCTTGGCACTGCTGACCGCAGGAGAAGCCATGAACTACATTTATCACGTTAAAACATTGT